>NW_027509219.1:26522500-26715000 GCF_051911475.1 Siphateles boraxobius
ACAGGTATCTACTTAAGGTGAGAAGGATTTGTTCCCTTTAAAATATTTATTCATTGACTATTTTGCTGCATGATTCTAATGTAATGTAATTTCTTACACCTGGTAATTATCGAATGCAGGTAAATGACTTGTGCTGGCATGTGCGATGCCTTTCATGCAGTTTTTGCCAAACCCCTCTGAGCGGAAACACAACCTGCTATGTTAGAGGGCGAGAGGTCTTCTGCAAACAAGATTACTTCCGGTATTTCTTCTGAGGATGTACATGCTTACAAGATATTTCAGTAGGTATTTAACCTCCTAATCCAAACATATTTATGGATGTTTGACAGAAGGTATCGGACATGGTGCTCGTGCTGTGGGGAAACGGTTCAATCCTCGGACTGGGTACACAGGGCGAAGGGAAGCGTTTACCACCTAGCATGCTTCTCGTGCTTCTCCTGTAAGAGACAGCTGTCCACAGGCGAGGAGTTTGCTTTGGTTGGGCAAAAATTGTTGTGTCGAATCCATTATGACAGCATGCAGGAAAAAGGTGAGTTGTGAGTCCTTCATGCATACAGGGGACATACTTTAAAACCCTATAAAGCCTACTGTTATATTTGATACGCACATTTCTAAGGCCTTTAAATTATCAAAATGTTGCTGAAAAAACTGTTGTACACAATCTTCTATATGCCTTCTGTATTCTAAAGTCATTTTAGTATAATTCTAACAAAAACATTAGAAAAAAATAAAAATAAATTATATATATATATATATATATATATATATATATATATACATACACACACACACTTGGTGGACTGAAGCAACTTAGGTTAACTTGATTAACATTTTTAGAAAAATCATGTTAAAATGTGAGTATCAAATATGATGCTGTACATTAGGCTTTTGAGAAATATTTGTATATGTCGTTATCATCATTGTATTGCACTGCATTATATGCTTTGTAGGTATATTTATATATATATATATATATATATAGTGTTGGGGAGTAACGGAATACATGTACCGGCGTTACGTATTCAGAATACAAATTATGAGTAACTGTATTTCGTTACAGTTACAATTTAAATAGTTGGTATTTAGAATACAGTTACATTGATGAAATCGATGGATTACATGACGATACTTCTCTGTGTCACGAGTTTATTCACTTTTTAAATAAATTAAAGCAACTCCATGCATTTCCCATAAGCCCCAATATGAAAACGAAATAATGTAGGCCTACGCTTTGCGTGATCAGTGAAGTCACAATGGAGTTGGAAGAGGAGCAGCGGGAGCTAGAGGTAGAGATGGAGCAGGAGCAACAAAGCCTGGGCAAGAATGCGTTTCTATCTTGGAAATTCAAACAGCATTTCACATTAAAGAAAGAGAAGGGAGAACAAATATAACTGTGCAGTGCAACCTCTGCTTGCAAGCAACCATCCTCCTTTCAGCGTCCAAAGACTCCACCTCCAACCTGAAGAAGCATCTTAAAGTTATTATTATAATTTTTTAAATTAGCCAGCTAGTCGTCTGCTGTAGTTTTACTGGTCACCTTGCTATTTTATAGTTGTATCAGGTAGGCTACTAGCTACAGGGCTGTAAGGATATGCAATATGAAACCGAAATCGCGACACTCAGATCCACGAACCTGTGTCACGTGTGAGAAGGCAGAATCGCGACACTCACCTTCCAACTCCCAGAGTTATCCTTCCCGTCCAGATCCAATGCAAACACATCTTTAAATTACTATAAGTATTATTTGAAGTTAACATTATAAAATACGTAGACCTACACCACAAAACTAGTTGAGGAATAATTCTTTAAAATTGAGCAATTCCAGGACGTAATCATTTGCAGTCAAAACTTGAAATATACATTATCAGAAAATGCATTTAATTCCAATATATTGAAATGTCTGTTTATATATCCATACTCCCTTAATAAAGGAGTCCAGACATTAGAAAAATATCTGTATACACATGCGTTTTATATTTAATATGGGAAATAAACATGCGTGACACAAAAAATATTCAACTTTTAGTCCAAATATGTTTTAATAGGCTACTTCTGTGAATTAGGCTACACTGCGAAAACCAAAAGTAAAACCCACACCGGATGAAGAAGGGTTGGCTCTCCACAGAACATAAAATATTCATTTTATTTTATTTTATTTTTCTTGTTCGCATTTATGAGGAAAAAACAGTGTTACGCGGAGGTGACCACTCCGTAAAAGCGGCACTAATAGACTGCTTTAAAACTTCCACAGAGACATCAAACAGATGCACAAAGCCTTTCTTTAAAGTGAATCTCGATTTGTATTAATTGTATCTAAATTTAAATTAATGTTTCATGAACCAATTGCCTGGATTTTAAAAATAAGAAGTAATTATAGCAGACAATAGACATCACGGCACGGAGGCGCCAGCGCGTGAACTGGGGCTCGTCTCATAAATGAACCGAAACTTAGCGTATAAGGTAGGCTAGCCTACTTGCCTCACATACATGTCTACTTTTAAACAGAACAATTCATAACAAAAGAAAACAGACTGCTCTCTGTTTATGTAATCCGTATGAAATGTGCATTTCTCTCCTGTGCATTCACTATGGCTGCTGCGAAGATCGCGAGTCAGCATCGTCAACTTCATCTTTGCAGCCGACACTAACATATTCAATCATTACTTTTGCCGGTTCTTTGAGACAGCTTTTAGGTGCTTTATTGGCAGCGCCACCCTTACATGTTACATGTACGAGTCACCACATCACCGCAGCGGTGACCGCAACATACACTATAGTCTTTGTTCTTCTATAACAAATTATAATATATTGCACTTTCAGGGAGACATGGGCCTATAACACATTCAGCCAGTTGGAACATGCAGAAATACACACAAGCATAGGCCTGTTTAGTACGCAGGATGTGATGACCGCATTCCTACACTTATTCAATGCAATTCAATGTGGAAGTAATCCAAGTATTCAGAATACGTTACTCAGATTGAGTAACGTAACGGAATACGTTACAAATTACATTTTTGGGCATGTATTGTGTATTCTGTAACGAAATACGTTTTGAAAGTATACTTCCCAACACTGTTATATATATAGAGAGAGAGAGAGAGAGAGAGAGAGAGATTTTGTCTAAAGGTTCTCTAAACTGTTCCATTTAAAAAAACTGATTCTTCAGACTATTATTTCATGTCAGGCTTTACAGGGTTAAACTAGACATTGTTTAGTTTTGGTCAAAATAATACAAACCAAGCTATCTTAGGGGGGGGGGAACAGTTGTTTGGTTTTGATAGATCGACTTCTGTTTTTTTCTAGTTTGTAGCATGCTCTGTCTGAAAAAATAATTACACCTGTGCCTCACCTTTTATTATTCCAAAACCATTTGTCCTGATGGTGCGCTGCCTACAGGTTGTGAGATAAACCAAAAGCCGTCAAAAAGAGCACGTACCAGTTTCACTTCTGACCAGCTACAGGTAAACTAAATCATCACGCTCGCTGTTCAATGTGTCCCAAATGAGTTCAATGAAAGAAATAATCGATCCCTGCTGCTTTGTACAGATTTCCCACTCCCTTACTGACTCTGATCCCGCTGATGCTATTTCTATGTTTGTGGCTTGCAGGTTATGCAGGCTCAGTTTGCTCAGGACAATAACCCAGACGCACAGACACTTCAGAGGCTTGCTGAACAGACTGGGCTTAGTCGACGCGTCATTCAGGTTACATTTCTTTACTAATTTTTAAAGTCCCTAAATTGAGCTGTTATAAATTTGTAACTTAAAAGTGTTGCCATTGTTTACCATTTGCTATCGTATGTAGCAACTGAAGAGAATGCGTATGTTGTCTAAGTAATTTCTTCAAATTTCTTTCTGGTCAGGTCTGGTTTCAAAACTGTCGTGCCCGTCATAAGAAGAACATCTCTCCCCCTCATTCAGGAATATCGGCAGGAGGTCTGTCGTCACTCCAGGTGGTTCCCAACCTAAATGAACTGCATTATACAGACACATCCATGCTTACACAGCATCTGCATCGATGGTGATTTGAGGGAATGTAGTACAATTAGCCAAGTACTGTTTAAAGAGTACTTTATCAGTTTTTAGTGTGGAAAACTGTTTTGATATAGCAGAAATACTGGAAGTATTTGCTGATTTGATGAAAACTGCAAATGGAAAGGCAAAAACATATCATTCCTCCTTATTTCAAACTGAAGAAATCGCCACCTATACCAATCCGAGACACAATAGCGATGTTCAGTTCACGACGGAGCAGATTTCCAATGAACCTGCCATATTGGTTCTTAAAGCGTATTGAATGATTCATTTGAGAATCAGACTGATCCGATTGCAGCTGTTCTTGAGTCAACTACTCACTGATTCAATGATTGGGTCAAAGACTTGACACTTAACTTGGACCTCAAAAACTTGAGACTTGACTTAGACCTCAAAGACTTGAAACTTAACTTGGACCCAAAGACTTGAGACTTTACTTGGACTTAAAATCAAAGACTTGGACCTCAAAGACTTGTAAACATGTCAGGGAAAAGGTATAGTGTCAAGATTATATAAATTTATTCCTGTGTGTTTGTGCTTTTGTTAATGGCTCTGTTTCTCTTTTATCTCCAGTTCACACACCAACATCTCTACTCTATCAGCCATTACTGTCCCAACAATCAACACATCTACCGATCAGCAGCAGCTAAACATCTAACAATTCAGTTATAAATGTTGTGCCAGTTATTATAACATTATTTATGCCACTAATACCTTTGTATTAAATTTATTCATTTTCTATGTTTTCATTTATTAATGTGTATTTTGTTCATATCCAATGCGGTTTAATTAAAAATAACTTGATGTCATGTGTCTATTTGAAATACTTTATTTCCAAATTGATCATTGCATGCATTTGGATCACATCATACAAAGTTATTATGCATTGTAAATTAGCACAATATAAAGTCACAAAAATAATAAAAAATGTTTACCACACTGTAAAAGAAGAGAATTAAAGTTAAATACTAATAAGATAAGACAAGTGTTAAACAAAAAAATAATGCAATTTAAATGAATTATGAGAGCTGATTTTAATTTCAGCACATGCACTCACTGTATTAGCGTTCACATTCAAGTGTTCTTAACATAAAAATGGTATGGAATACATTTTGACTTGGAGACATTTAAAGAAACATCCCTTTCAAATGATGAGAAAACAAATGTGTACATTGTATAAAAAAAGAAGGTAAAACTTCAAATGGTTTGTAATCACACAACTTCATCAAAATATGAGCAATAAGTCCACCTAAAATAACTACCAATATTCTGCACACGTTCATATCAAGGTGTTATTAACATAAATTCAAGTCCTTGGCTAAAATGAAGTGTGAATGGACACAATGAAAACTCTGAAGGAGCGAGGGGTGTAACCTGCTGCTCGAGAGCAATCGATCTGATGAGAAATGCAGTTGGATGGATGAATAAGAGCAGTAATGAAGGAATAAATAGAGTTTAAAGCTCTGCACAGCAGAAAAGGGCCTAAAAAAACATGTGGTTGAGGTTAAAAGAGATGTTAACGGCATGTTGGAGTAAGGTACTTCAGCTGAACACAGCAACTTAAAAAAGTTGAGGAAAATTCATCTAGTGAAGAGCAATTAAATGCGTTACCTGTCGTTTTCTCAATATGAGAAAAGTGGCAATTTCACCCCAAATGGGTGCTAACAGAATGCAATGGTCATATAAAAAGACAAGAATCAGTAAAAAAAAATAAAAAAAATAAAGGAAAAAGAAAAAAAATTCTATAAAAATGCATAGACACTTACAAACACACCTACAAACAGGAAATAATCTCAGCTGATTTAGATGCTTATTGTCAATTATATATCCTTTTATAATGATAACATAACAAAAAGAAGCAGATCAGTTTGAAGACTCTTGTATTTATGTTTTTGGGCTTCTAATAAGATTTATAACACAGAAGCTGCCTACGGACATGACTGAATACTGTTTAAAGAAGTCCATTTAGGAGGCTGATGGTCAGGGAACAGAATAACAATCGGCAGTGTCCGTTTTTCATGTCAGTGCCTTTTTGTTGGTTGCTGCTTTTATTTTCTGCCTTTCTTTTTCTCCTCTGGTCTCTTGAGATTCTTCTTGTTGAGGATGGCTCGCAGGCTGCCGGCCATGTAATACGGGCGGCTTGCTGAGCCGTCGTTCTTCTCCAGATCAAGCACTAAGAACAGAAGCATAAGCAACGTTAATGCCAACCAATCGTTAATGTGATTTTGTCTGCAATCAGAGGCAATGCTGGATGTTTGGATACAAGGAAAACTTAATTTGAGGAAGTTATACTGTATATATCAGAAAAAGTATATATACAGTAGTGGACAAAAGCGATGTCCGGCCTACGAAAATTGATATCTTTACCCTTTAGAAAAATATTATTAAAAATGTGTTAAAACAATTGACTATGCAATATGCTTACAAAATCTTTATTTGTGATAAAGCAATGAAACATGCCAAATTGTCCGGGCTGTCATACAAAGAAATTATAAACAAATGAAATATGAATAAATGATTATGTTGCAGACAGTCAATGTATGCTTTTTCTTGTGAGCTTTTTGTCTTTTTATGCATTTTTTGCATAGTAAAATAAACCTGTAGCTGTATTTTGCCTTTTTTTTGGCCAAATAATTTCTTCAGATAAATACCGTAACCATGTTTTGTTCTTCCTTCATATCTAAAAATATTAATATATACATAATATATAAAACACACACACATTATATATATATATATATATATATATATATATATATATATATATATATATGTCAGAATTATTGGCACCCCTGGTAAATATGATAAAAAACATGGCTGTAAAAAATAAATCTGCAATGTTTATCCTTTTGATATTTCATTCAAAAAATTACTTTGAAGTAAAATAATTGAAAGTGTGGGGGTAAATCACATTATGAAATAGATGATTTTCTCCAAAACAAGCTGGCCATAATTTTTGGTACCCTTTTATTACTTTTTGCAACCTCCTTTTTCCAAGATAACAGCTCTGAGTCTTCTCCTATAATGCCTGATGAGTTTGGAGAACACCTGAAAAGAGATCAGAGACCATTCCTCCATACAGAATCTCTCCAGATCCTGCAGATTCACAAGTTCATGTTGGTGCTTCTTCTCTTCAGTTCAGCCCACTCAGTTTCTATAGGGTTCAGTTTAGGGGACTGGGACGGTTATAGCAGAAGCTTCATTTTGTGCTCAGTTACCCATTTTTGTGTTGATTTTGATCTTTGTTTTGGACCATTGTCCTGATGGAAGATCCAACCACGGCCCATTATAAGATTTCTAGCAGAGGCAGTCAGGTTTAGATTTTTTATTCTGTAGGTATTTGATAGAATCCATAATACCCATGTATCTGAATAAGATGTCCAGGACCTCCAGCAAAAAAAATAGACCCACAACATATAAGATCCAGCAGTATATTTAACCATAGGCATGGGGTACTTTTATCCGTTTGCACCAATTACATCTGGTGGGTTTGCTGCCAAAAAGCCCTTTTTTTGTTTCATCTGACCATAGAATCCGGTCCATTTTGAAGTTCCAGTCGTGTCTGACAACTGAATATGCTGGAGTATATTTTTGGAGGAGCGAGGAGGATTTTTCTTGAAACCCTCCTAAACAACATGTGGTGATGTAGAGGTTGTTTGATATATTTTTTTTTAGGCTTTCTGACCCCCAAGACTCAACTAATCTCTGCAATTCTCCATCTGTGATCCTTGAAGAGTCTCTGGCCACTCAAACTCTGCTCCTCACCATGCATTAAGACAATATAGACACACGTCCTCTTCCTGGCAGATTCATAACATCTTTAGTTGATTGTAACTTCTTAATTATTGCCCTAATGGTCAAAATGGGGATTTTCAATTCTTTAGCTATTTTCTTTCAGCCACTTTCTATTTTGTGATGCTCAACAATCTTTTGATGCACATAAGAACTACATTCTTTGGTTTTACTCATTGTGATGGATGATTAAGGGAATTTGGCCTTTGTGTTTCCTCATATTTAACCTCCTGTGAAACAAGAAGTCATAGCTAGACAATTTCATGTTCCTAGTCACCCTGGTGTGCTAAAAAAAAAAGGTAAATAGAGAATATACTTCAGAGATATTTTACTCATAAAAAATTCTAGGGATGCCGATAATTGTGGCCAACGTGTTTTGGAGAAAAACATTTATTTCATAATGTGATTTTCACCCCACTTTCAATTCTTTTACTTCAATGAAAGGTTAGATTTGTGCAATTTTTTTGAATGAAAGATAAAAAGGATAAACAATGCAGATTTATTTTTTACAGCCATTTTTGATCATATTTACCATGGGTGCCAATAATTCTGACCACAACTGTATATATAAATAATATTTTCCTCATATGTTGATGGTTTAATAGAACTTGTTAATAGAACTTTGAATATTTAAAAAAATATTTTTTTATGAAACTTAGAATGTAAACAATATTGATAATATTTGTCGGTATACTGCAAAAAAAAAAAGAAAAAGAAAAGAATCAACCCAATAATAATAATAATATTTAGTTCAGCTTTATTCTAATTGAAAAAAAAAAACATTGTATTTTTACAAAACTTTCCCCCATTAAAAGACAACTTGTACTGAACTTCACAGAGTAGATGCAGCATCAAACCTGTCTACATATTACAAAATTACAAAAATGGCTTTTATGTTCCTTTTATAAATTGAACTGGAAAAACTTTCAGACTGATTGCAAAAAAACAAAGAAGAGCAATACTCTTCCTTTTAAACTAGGCACATTTACTAAATACTGCCATCAGAACACCTGGAAATTCATAGATTATATCAAAACATGGTTAAAGAGAATATACACTGTATCTATTATGAGTACTCCAATACAATAACATTTCCCATTAGATTATGATAAAGTTAATATTAAAATCGTGTGGCACATGGACTGAGAATCAATCCATCCACACGCACATCCTATGTACTGCATGAGCGTATAAACCAGAAATGACATGAAAACAAAGGGTTGTATAGAAAGAGAAGGATACTGCAAGATACAAGATCTTTTCTCATTAGAGAATAAATATATAGAATAGTTTGCTTTCATAATTGGCTACCAGAATATCATCAGACTTCAATTCAGTTACTTTGCTCCAGAAGACAAACAATGTGTAAGGCAATGATGGACAGAATATCAGCAAAAAGAAAGGGGAAAAGTATAGGAAAAAAGTACAGCAAGAGCCAGTCAGTATCAGCAGAGAATGCAGAGAAGAGATCTCTTCCGTAAACGCTATCGGCTCCTGATTCCATATCCCAGAATGCCTTGCTCTGCTGTGGAGAGATGCAGCGTGCTACAGTACTACCGCGGTTCTTCACGTCCAACTGAGGTAACGGTTTCAGGACACAGCATACTTTTTGCCAGCTTGATCATTTTTGTTAAGTATCCTGTGCAGGCCTTGAGGCATGTAATACGGTTTGGAAGGACTGCCATCGTTCCTTTCAAGATCTTCACCTGAAGGGTGTCCCGGCAAATCAGACGATGGAAGAATGGAAGAGTGAAGGAGGAAAGACACAGTGTTGCAAGGAAAAGGGGGTCAAATAAATAAGAAAGAGTTAGTAAGTAGTCTTGCAGTTTAAGAAGATGTGAAAAGAATAAACACATAAAGATCACATTAGGATTATAAATAAAGAGACAGAAAAGATAAAAGTCATGCACAGAAAAAGGAGATGAAAGTAAAGGAAGATCAGTGGGTATGTATTTAAGTTGAAAACATCATGATGTTCAGAATTTATTACCAAACACGCATACGAGTATAGGAATATTGCAGATTTAATAAGGTGTACTTACAGAAGCAGAGGAACAATGTATCTACACACATGGCATAGACGTTAAAGAATCCGTGTGAAATCATATAGGATCCAAATATCACAGTCTGTGGATGGAAAAAAAGAGAAATTAGTTAAAATGAAATCAAAATGAAAAACGATTTTCCGATGGACAAAATCAAGTCCCGCGCTCCATTTTTTCTTGTTCGAGAAGATGTTTAATTTGTGTATACGTCACAGTATGGAAAAAAAGGTCATCATAAATTTAGTTTCATGCCATCTTTAAAGGTCAGGGTCCCCATACCCTCTTCATCAATGAGTATTTTTTTAATAATTTTTTTTTAAATAAATGTATTTATTAATAAACTAACAAATATATACAAATAGTAAACTTTACAGAGTGCTTGACTCTTACATTGTCAATACAAGATCTTGACCAAAAATGTATGCACCTCTTGATGGAAATATCACAAACACATTTATTTCTATCAAGAGTTACATACATTTTTGGCCAAGATCTTGTATTGTGTCAATGCTAGAGTCAAGCACTCTGTAAAGTCTCCTCCAACACATCCCAAAGACGTTCAATGAATTTAATGTCTGGACTCAGAGGTGCCAATTCATGTGTAAAAAATATTCTTCATGCTCCTTCCCAACTATTCTTTCACAGTTTGAGCCTGGTGAATCTTGACATTGACCTCCTGGAATATGGCCATGATGTGTCTTCCTACATGGTTGTTTAAGAAATGAAAAGCTACACACTCCATCAATTAGGGTTAGAAGAATTGTTGCCAAAAATATAACATGCTAGAAACATAATAATCACTGCAATATGGATCCAATCACAGACTCTCAAGCATTTGCCAATTTAAATCCAAACAATGACTTTTTTTGGCCGAATTGTGCATATAAATTTTTTTTTTTACATATATTCCTCTATTAATATTTAAATCAGTCTTAAATTATGCTCTCAGATTTCATTCTTTTGCAGTCTTTAACATAAGCAAGCTGTAATGCTTTCACTCACCAGTAGAGGGATCCAATAATAATTTAATGATGGCACCTCTTCCTGGATTACTGGTATTTGGCGGGTGAAGAAAAAGAAGGCAAGGACACCTGAAAAAAACATTCACAACATCAGCAAACAATGTGACGGACATCATTTCATTTATGCGTGTATGTAGGCAGTAGGTCTATGCAGTGTCAGTGTGTGTTTGTTTAAAGCCCTCAACTCTATTAGTCTTAATGTTTCCCCGTCTGTATTACACAGATGAACGTCGACTCACCCACACTCCCTGAGATCAGCAGTTTGCCCAAGAACAGCAGGAAGTCAGTCACCTTATCCAGAACAGTAACTCTAGACAAAAAAAAAAAACACAATAAACACAATAAAAACACAATAAACAGATTCTTTATATAGTCGTATTTAGTCTTAATAATGTAACATCAATTAGATAACTATTTATATGGAATATATTAAACAATTCACAATTTAATTGATAATATTTATCCGAGTTGACTTTTTTTTTTAGATGTCTGACATATTAATTGAATATTGTTGAAATTATGCTTCACAATTATGATTTCTTTAGATAGTATGGAGGCAAACTTTGTGAAATTTGAATAATAATCCTTTGATAACACTGTAGCAAGAAGAAAAAAAATCCCATCAACAATAACATCTTGCAAATGTCACAATAACTGAAACAAATGATTGCACAGGTGTGTGTAAGAGAAAGTCCTTGCAGCTTCACAGCTTGACAATGACATTATAAATGTCTCAGCTGTGCAGAGTCTTACCTCATAACGTTCCTCATTAACAGGAAGAAAGCGTCTTGCGCTGAGGCACAGAAATTCTTCCCATATATTGAAATCTGAGGAATAAAAGGAGAAGCAACCAGAAACGACAGACCTATCAGTTGGTCTGTCTCCACAACTCAGGTTTGACATTGCCTTTCTTTTCTTTGCGGTTATAGTTTATTCTATATATATATACATGAACCTTGAAAAAGTGGGGTGACTCACCATAATGTAAGCATTCCTGTTCATGAACTTAATGAGGTGCTCAAGGCACCAGAAACAGCATTTGAGGCAGCACAGCAGGAAGCGTGTACATGCATTGTGAGCACCTGAGACAAAGACAGAAGGAAGAGCAGGATCATTCATAACGTATTCTATACTGATACAGTCTACCGTTAAAAAGATTTTTTTAATGTTTATAAAAGAAGTCATTCAATAAAACAGTCATATTATGAAATATTAGTACAATTTTAATAACTGTTTTATATTTGAATAATTTATCATCATTCCTGTGATATAAAGCTGAATTTTCAGCATCATTACTCAAGAGTCACGCATCCTTCAAAAATCATTCTAATATACTGATTTGGTGCTCAAGAAACATTTCGTATTATCAATGTTGAAAACAGTTGTGCTGTGTAACTCAACTGTTTTGTAAAATAACTTTAAAAAAGAGATTTTTTTGTAACTTTTGATTAATTAAATGCATTACTGGTGAATAAATATATTAATTTCTTTCAATTAGAATTGTACTGACCTCAAACTTTTGAACAGTAGTGTATTTTTTTACAACATTTTAAAACCTCTTTGAACATTTCTAAATGATAAATGAGTCAGTGCACCAGTTACAATCAAAGTTCTGAGGGTGAGTTCACACTTGTAGTTTGGTTTGTTTGATCCAGACCAAAAAAAACCCAAAAACATTTAGCCCTGGTCCGCTTAGCGTTCAGATTGGCATTTTTATCAACGAACCTAAAGGCATAGGGATACGTTCACAACCTGATTGGTCGGCTTCTATGATGTATTGCCTATTTTGAGACGGAACTTACCGAAAATCTATAACAATGCTGTGTGCTAGGATAATGTGCTTGTTGTATGTACATAGCCTGCATATGATGGTATTTTGACCACCTGAGAACTCGTGAAGAGCTAATAAAATTTGTAAAGGAGTCTAAACAGCGGCATTCCCTCAATCCCTCCGTCACGCACAAACCAAGATCTGCTGCGAGGAGACTATGCAACTATGACGCAAAAAAACAGGTATACATGAACATTCTGTCCATTTTAGGGTCTCATCTTCCTGGTTTTGTTTAATTTACAGGTCTTTGTATTGTATTACGTTCATATTTCAGTTGAACCACATGAGTTCGCTTGTAAGGGGGCCGAGACCCATCTTTTCAGCGTTTGATGCGCACCAGGGTTCGGATGGCAGCGTTTACACCTATTCAAATGAATCGCACTAACCGAGCAATCGCACTAGAGTTAGTTTTAATCAAACCAAAACTGCCAAGTGTGAACACACCCTATACATTTTAAAGTAATATTATACCTTTCAGTTTGTGGTCGAGATACTCCAGAATAATCCTGATGAACTGTACGATGGACAGAATCAAAGCTCCAAATGCAAGAGAGCCTGTGTGATACCTGGAATAGCATTGTAATGTGATTATAGTCAACATTTAATTTCAGTCCAACAGCCCTCCACTTACAGACAGAATCAATCACCTACAAGTTTTCAAAGCACTGATGGCAACATACCTTAAAGCCCTGCCAAATGATGAAGCCAAGGGGCAAGGTGGGATGTCTTCTGGCTTCCTCAAGGCCCAGTAATACGAGGCAAAAGCCCCAGCGAGGGTGCACTGGCCCAGAGCGATAGTGAAATTCACCAGCCAGAGGAAGACCAGTAAATTGCAAAGCTGAAGAACAAAGATATAACGGTGGTACAAACTCTCCCCACCGTAAAAAGCAAACGTGCACTGGGAGCCCGGACACAGTTTAGTCACGTTTGACTGACTGAAGGTCTGAAACGCATTAAAGAGACACAAATAATCACCAATATGATACAGTTACTAGATAAATGGACTTAGTACTCAATCACAGTTGAGTAGGTAATCACAGTTTACACTAGGTTTAGTGCTTACCTCTGGGTTACAGGTGAGATTGGTATACTTGCAGTCGGGTAGTGTTGACATTACTTTATAGACTGCATCGCCAGAGGATGCCAGGAACCTGAAAGAAGTTATGGTTAAGGAGACTAAAATACAAACTAGTTAAAGCTGAAGTGTGTCATTTCTGTTCCAGTAAATGGAACTGCTAAAATAAAAACTGCTCAAACAAATCAGTCTCACCCCAAAGTCATGCATACATACATATACTGCATGCATATACTAATCTTGCATATATTAATATGCATGTATTCATTTTAATCCAGCATTCAATTCACTTGAGTTTTGGATACACAGCTGTAACGACCCAGTATGCGATGCAGAGAGCCAGCAGCAGAAAGGTGATGATGGGATAGAATAGTGTCGACATAATGCAGCCAATCGCCCTATAGGGAAGAGAGAGACGTAAAAAAAAAAAATCATTTGACAGCTTTGTTTCAGGTGTTTTTCTATTCTTTCCATTTACATGCACCAGCATTAAACAAAAGAAAGAAAAGAAACTAACTTGCTGCCCTCCTTCAGTAGAGCGATGGCAATACGAACTCTGTTCCGCAGGAATATCAGCACTAAGATGATGATAGCTTCAATGACAGCCAAGGAGATCACTGCGGTAAATTATCAAGCTGTCATTTTTCCATCAAACTGAACTTTTTATAACCTTCATCAACTTCACAGTGCAGGTGCATTGCTTGGTTTGAGATTCATTATTTGATTTAAACGGCACTACAAACACTCATACACTGGAATAACTGAAGAAATCTCACTGAATATGAGCCAGGTCTGACTCAGCTGCAGGTAAACCCGGAAGTCAGTCTGGAATCCAATGTCTGAGATCGTGATATCAGAGTCCGGCTTGCCCTTGAGAGAACTGTACTCCCAGTAACAATGCCATATTCCTGTAAGTGACAATCAGGACACAGTGGGTGAACTCATAGTGTACAGAAATTCAAAAACCAACTTATCTAACAAATCATTTAGTGTTAAAGGGATAGTTAAAAAAAAAAATTCATCTTTAATGAAATCTGAGAGATTTCTGTCTCTCCAATGAAAGTCTATCGACACCAAACTCTGACGCTCAAAATGGTCATAAAGAGATCATAAAATAAATCCATACAAATCGAGCGGTTTAATCCAAGTCTTCTGAAGAGACATTGTAGCAATGCTACAATAATGTTTAGAGCAATAAGCATTGCTATAACATGATCTCTTTATATGAATTTATAGCCATTCAATATGATTTTAGCCATTCATTCACATATAAACATTAATCAGAGCACATAAACAGAAGCTCAACCGTACTTGTTTGATGTGCAAGAACAAACCTCATTGGTTCTTGTGGAAGCTCAAACGTGCTGGTGACATGCGAGAGTTAACCTCATTGGTTCACGAAGTCAAGCAAGCAATGCATGAGCTTTCCTTTACCATATTTAAATATGGTGCACTATGAATGTTCACAAATATATTATTTTTTTCTTAATGTGAATAAAATCTAATTTAATCTGTTCATCATATAGTGATAGTGTCTCTACCAAGATTAGGTTTACAATCTCTTTATGAAAGTTTTGAAGCATCAGAGTTTGGGGTGAATAGACCTTCAATGGAGGGACAGAAATCTCTCAGAACAAAATGTAATGAGTGATGAGTAATTGATGGCAGATTTAAAAATTTTGGGTCAACTAATCCTGAGAGTTCATAAGAAAACCAGATCAGTCCGATTCATGAACGATTCGAACTGGATCATTTAATTCACTGAAAACATCTGACTCAAAAGAAGACAAAAATAACTTTTTGAAATTAAGAGTGATTTTCTGTTGAGTTCCACTGAAGAACGACAGTCAAGAGAGTGACTATCCCTTTAAGAGTTTATTGTAAAACATTGAAGTCTAGTATATGACAGTTTAGTTTAGAGTTTTGGTCTATAGAGTTCTGTAGTCATTACCAACCATAGCCCACAGCCGCGATGACCCCGAAGATGACCATCCAGAAGAGAATGCCAGCGGTGAACCTCAGCAGCAGAATAAAGATCAGACTGACCAGCATGCTAATCACCAAACCACTGAAAACACCATTAAAACAGATCAGCTACAACATATTAATCTATTGTATTTAGTTGAAAGGTTAAACACTTATGTGATACATACATTAGGATCCAAAACCACGAGCTGGCGTAATCCTCAAAGATCTTGGTGCCGACCTCCTTTGCATCCAACAGGCTGGTGATGCCACTGTAAATGAGCAAGAAATCTATTAAAAACAATACAATCTGCACATTCAACTGTACACAGCAGTATATGAGGACTAAGAAGCAATGACACACTACAGATCAACAGTGATCAGGTGGATGTTTCACACAAGTGTTACCAGGTGTAAGAAGACATCAGTTTTGTTCTATTTGTCTCCATTCATGAAAAAGCCATGTTTTTTCATGCACAGTGGAGGACAAGGGTTAAGACTTTATTTTATCTGACACAACTGAAAATGATGCTGTGAGGGGCAGAAGTACAGTCTGTGCAATAAGCTCGTCTGTCTAAAAAAGGTCATTGGTCACATCTAATTTTCTACATTTTTTACAGATTTTTTTTCGTCTCCAGACTTTATTTCTAACCATCACAGTTTTGTTTTCATTCAGGTCAAAATACAAATTAATATAGCACAGTCTATGTAAGTCTATGCTGAGAGATGTATTTGTATATGCATGGTATATACACTACCGTTCATACGTTTTGTATATGTTTTGCATATGTTTTGGTTTTTTTGTAAAAAAAAGAAAAAAGAAATCAATACTTTAATTCAGGATGCATTAAACTGATCAAATGTGACAGTAAATAAATTTGCAGTATAATTTTATATGTATATAATGTATACACAGGAGCATTTATGTTCTTTTGAACTTTCTATTCATCAAAAAATACTAAAAAAGGATCACATTTCTCTCTCGCACGCACGCACGCACGCACGCATATATTCAAAAAGACAGAATATCAGTTATTTTAAATTGTACTAATATTTGACAATATTATTGTTTTTACTGTATTTTAATCAAATAAATGCAGCCTTGGTGAGCATAAGAATATTGTTTTTTAAAAAGTCGACCCAAACTTTTGAATGGTAGTGTATTCAATGGATTTGGTTTTATTGCCTGTAAGCTAGTTACATGAATATTTCATACAGTTATACGGTGCTCGTTGATTTGTACAGAAGTGAGGTGTTTTTGAAAAGGACAGCAGCAGTGTTGTGCAAGCAATTTGCTTGTAAAGCTACAAGCTTCTAAATTTAAAGTAGTTTAGTTAAACTACATTAAAGCTACTTTTTCTTAAATAAATGCAGTTGTCAACTAGCAAGCTAGCTAGTAGCAATGCTGTATAATTGTAAACAACAACAACTGTATATTTCTACAAAAAAAGCTGTGCAGACATCTGCACATGGACTCAAAGAATCATGTGAAAGATTCATATGAAAGAGTGTGAAAGTTAATTTTGGTTGTAAACCAGAGTTTGAGGGGAAAAAATAAGCACTTTGTTATACCACTACTTGCTGGTAAAAGTAGCTTGCTGCTTTTGAAAACAGCACAACTACTGTCATGATACTGAAAAATATAGTTAGGTTTAGTTAATTCCAAACACTGGATAACAGAGATGAAGTTCTCCAAGTAATGCTAATGAAAAGTGTTTCTCTAGAGCAGAGAAGCTGTTGGTGAATGGAAGAGATTTTAACAGTCCCGATTTTAACAGCGTCATCTGCATTTCAAACTCCTACGCTCAATTTTGCATGGCCAAAAACATGATCAATCTGGTTCCTGTGCAAAACGATCTTCATTCCTTCCTTACATTTGGCATTATATTCTTAAATGCTCTTTCAGCACACAGACATCTGAAAGGCAGTGGGATTTTGTCAGTGACCTCAGTTCATGAGGGGAAAAAAACAGATGTGTTTTTCTGTTCTACAGATTTTTTGAGATGCTGCAGGTGCAGAATGTGTGATGAGGGAGGTTAGTTTGTAGATAAGCGAAGGACAAGGTCAAGTTTCAAAGTTGACAAGAAATTAAGACCTTCCTGTTCCTTGCTGCATGGCCGTGACTTTGCTACAAAAAAGAAGCATTGAGCATGTTACAAAAGACACACAGGAAGCAAAAAACTTGGATTTCTGAAATCAGGTAAAGAGTTGTAAAAAGCATCAGCAGATTTTAGCATAATAGTGCTCGTTATTGTGAGCGAAACTCAATCCAAAAGTATAACTGGTCAAAGCCTGTTTACACAAGACACTGCCAGATGGAAATCTTTTAACAAATTTTACCATGTAGCAAAACGCTATGCAATGGCTGAAGACGTAAGAACTAGTCCTGTGTAAACAATGTCTATTAGTTACAAGAAACCTGCCTGCTAAAATAAGAATGTACCCCATGTGACCTTTCACCCTAGGCATTCACATTAGTGCTATTATAGCAGCAGCAAACTCATGCAAACATGCACAGCTCAACTTATTTGCATGGCTTAAAAGGCCAGATTCTCTCTGACCTTTGTAAGGCCTAATGTCATACCCAGATAAAACTGTCCTCTCTTGCCTGGATGGAAAGACAGTATATTTAGGAACAAAGTTAAAAAATAACTGTATAATTTGTTTACCTGCTGTATCTACCGAGTCAAAAGCAGATATTTTTAATATCAAGATGCAATATTAAACATACGCTTCCGTTCAAAAGTTTGGGGTCAGTAAACTTTTTTTTTAAAGAAATTAATGACCTTTCATACAGTATTTATTTGAAATGGAATCCTGAAAAAACACTGGGGGAAATTTGTTTCAAATTCTAAGAAGAAAAAAAATTGTTTCTAAAATATAAAGCAAGCAGCACAACTGTTTTCATCATTGATAATAATAAGTAATGTTTCTTTAGCACCAAATCAGAATATTAGAATGATTTCTGAAGGATCATCTGACACCTGGAGTAATGACAGCTGAAAATTCAGCTTATAAATACCGCACACACACACACAGAGAAAATAGTTATTTAGACAAAAATTTTTTTAACAATATACCAATATTTTTACGGTACTTTTGACTAAATAAATGCAGCTTCGGGCATATAAAAAAAAACTTTCAAAAATATAACAAAAATCTCACAGACCCCAAACTTTTGAACAGTAGTGTACACTCACTTAAAATCTGACTCGTATAAACCCTAACAGGGTGATTAGGACCCTGAAGTAAAGTGAAGGGGTTTATTTTGTGTTAATGACCAACTAGCCTTATATTATCCCACTTGTATATTTTGAATGTGTACCAAAACAAATTCCTTGTGTGTGCAAGCACACTTCGCAATAAAGCTCTTTCTGATTCTAATTCTGATTGTAACACAGCTACCTAACCAAATAAATACATAAATAGATAAAAAAAAATGCTGATTATGTGAGGAGACCACGAAGAGATACGAGAAACATAAAACTAGCACAGTTAAATATGTAATATAACAACTTAGGTAAATGATATAGTTAAGCAGTCATTTTTTAACACTATTGGACAACAGAATGGTGCCTGTAGTTTAGGTGGATATTTGAGAAATACTGTTGTAACTAAACTAAGCTCATATGTCACAGCATGGCAGTTTCGACATGCCTAACTAGTCTTCCTACTCATATTACACCAAATAAAAGCTATTTTGTAGCTAGACAGACAGTGCAGCATCAGTCCAATAGCTATTAAACAGGCTAGTAGAAGGCTATAGCCTTTAATGAGTAATGCTAAGCACTCTTAATAAGTAAAACTTACTTTGCCGCTTCTCTCAGATCGATGACACTTCTGGTTTTACCATGTCCATCTTTGAAGCTTGTTTGGTTGGCAACAGTTAACGTCCCGTTTCTGGTGATGAAATCGGGAAAGCACCTCTGGAGAACTGATAGAAAGTAAAGAATAAAGCTTAATTAAAATCCCCCTTAGTATTTATATTGAAAGGGGTGGATATTGGAATTCACTGCCGCTTCAATTTGCAACTTTTGAGAGATGTATAATCAAGGTATTAATCAATATTTATCCTTCTACATATTAAATGATATGTCTGTTTAATGTCAGTTGAGGAGATTCCCCCTTCCATGTAAAGCGCTACATAAATGTAACAAATTACATAGCGTGTTTTATATAATATTTTATTATATAAAATATTAGCGTGTATGCTAATATTGTGTTACAGATCAGTATTGGTGGGGTGAACAACCGGCACCTTCGGGCGATGGAATGCTGGCGCCGAGAAACACAGTTCTGTGACCTCGCAGGGTCACGTCGTGCCTAAATCCAGGGTCCGGGTGTCAGCCGCGAGATCAATGAAGATATGCTTCTGTCTATCAGTCCATGTGTGGAAATTTACTATGTTTATTCATTTTCTCAGCCAATCAGAATCATTTAACTTTAATGAAGTAGCTCAGACCTTGATGAAAGGTATAATTGCTGTGAAATGTGAATGTACAGCAGAGCGGCCTACGAACTCCTTGTGAGTGTTGAAGCTGACTTCTATTGATGACACTGCAAAATATTCTTCAGTAAACTTTTTCTTCAATTTATTATATAATTCTGACTCTGGGTCTTCATTCATCATATATGGTCCATGGGTCTTTAACTGTAAAATCCCCTACAATATATAGTATTCAAAAGTTGTTGAGGACATGCTTTGTGTCTGTCTGCACTTGTGTTTTTTCACCTAGTTTCAAGGCCTGAGTTCCTGAGAAGTGATAAGCAGCTGCTATCCAAGGGTTTTGTATCATTCTGTGCCTCCTCTGCCGATATGGAGAGGACACAGCAACCTTTCTCAGCCTTGCCAGTGACATTTTCTCTTTTTTTATCTCTTATATTACTCACAATGTTTACATCGAAGCAGTTATGATGGCTTCGAAGAGATCCAGCGGCCTGAACTGAAACTCTTGCACAAGTTTCAATTCATGTTCACATACATTCGTGTCATTAGCAACTTCATTTTAATTACACATGAACTAGATTTCTCATGAATAAATTTAGCCCACTTATACACATATATGTTGGGTTTTCTTTGTTCTGGCATTAGTTCACACCTCAAACTTTAAAGATTCTCCTGGAATTGCATTTGCACATTATTGGTGAAAAATTTCAGTCCAATAAATTTAAATGTACATCAGCACTAAGACAGGGAATTATAATGAAACATTTTAGGACAGAATGCATAGTTTTGACTAAGTATTCCTCTCAAATAAAATAAATAAAAACTCACATGGTCTGCTTGGCACAATCACTGAGGGACAATCTTCATCCCGTAGCACCTGAGAAACCGGCTGCCAAATGGAAATAAAAAAAGGGACAAAAGAAGATATTTTACACAAAATAAAACTTATACAGCATTCTTCTCTCTACAAAATCTCTCCAGTATGTCAGGCCTGCCTCAAAAACTGTCACCATGTGAGCTTCTAAATGTTCATGTGTGAAAATCCAGTGACGCAGCAGAATTAGATCATTGACGGTTTTGCGTTGGTACATTTACACACTGCGAAGGAAATGTGGCGCCTGCTGGACGATACAGCTCACGTATCGGCTTGCTAAGATGAACCATCGTCATTACAAGTACTAATCTATCTGAGTGATAAACATAAAACTCCTCTAGAAATAACAGGGTTCCCACCGTCTTTTTAACTAATAAACTTCCATGACTTTTCCAGTGATTTGTGATTACTGGATAAGTATTATTCAATTAATTACCACTTCAATTCAGATAAACTTTCTAATAATTCATTTACACTCAACGATGCATTGAAAAGAACAAACTCAAAAGAAAGATTCAATTTCAAATAGGACATGACTAGTTTTATTCTACACAAGAGCAATTTCTAGACAAGGAAATATTTCAGAGCAGAGAATAATATGAAAAATTTATAAATATATAGCCAATATATTCACTATAGAAATGAGGAGGAAATAAGAATATTCAAACTTTTATCAAAAGCCAGTGTACATGTATTTGTTCTATCATCTCTGAATTTAAACTAAGTTCTGGTTCTTCTGGATATTGACATGGTACCTTATCAGGACTGTTGAAGTCCGGCTTGCAGAATTGCTTGTAGTATTCCCAGTAGCTCTTATTGCGTCTATAGTTGTATTGCATGTCAATGTATGTGGCAAATCTATCTGGGCACTTGGATACACACAGCTGAGGTGAACAAGAGAGGAAAAGAAACATCAGCTACAAATAAAACAAGGCATGTGCTAAACAACAGAGCAATCTAGCTTAGAAAGAATGAAAGATAGTTTTCAAAAGTTTCTTTATTACCTGAGTTGTAGGGCACTGGAGGTTAATGAGGACTGTAGGATTGGCACATTGTAAAATATTGAAGTAAAATAATATGGCTTTATTTCTGTGGGGGAGAAACAGAAGGTGTTTCAATCCAGCTTTGAAACCTAAATTAATAATATAGTATAATATAATTTATAATATAATATAATATAATTATAAATATATGGATGCACGATATATTGGCCACCATATCGCTATCGGCCGATATATGTTCATTTTTGATGTTATCGTTATTGGGCAGATAAGAAAATTGGGCCGATATATTAAAGCCAATAAATAATGGATTATTTCCTTCAGCTGAGACACTTCAGATGCGCACAATTCACAATGATGATTTTTAAATATGGTCTTGAAATATGATTGGAATAACTGTAAAAAAGGAAAATACAGTTAAGTGCAACATGCACAGCACAAGTCTGCCATATAGGCTACATAAAATTATAATGAGAACATTATAATTGTGTCCTTGGGACATGGCTTTAATGGTGAGACTTTTGTTTTTGTAATCAGGCTCTCAAAAATTTTATAAAAATGTGGATTTAAATTCATCAAATATAAAGAATTATCGGTTATCGGCCAAAATTTTCATATAGGTGCATCCCTAACATAATATAAAGTGTGCGACTACTTTTAAATACACTTTTAAACTTTTTAATTTAAATATATTGGCTTTAATTCCTCTCGGACTCATACTCACGCATTAGGAGTTTCCTGCTGTCCACAGAACTGCCCATAGCTGTCAGTCGGGTAAACCACTTTCCGGGGGTCTCCATGCATCCAAGCTTAAAAAACATAACACAAGCCATGTCATCTGAAACATGTTTCTCAAATAAGTTCACCAGAATTGCATTTCAAACATCATGCATTTCAAATAATTGCTATAATTTAAAATTATGTTATTTTGTTCCAGTAACCTCAGTATTTTGTGGCACTGACACTACACCCACTGTTCCTTTTGAGAAGGAACAGGCACAAGCAAGAAAGAGGACAAACAAGAAAAGATACATGAAAAACAAACTAAAAATAAAGTGAAACTCCATATTTAATTTAGAGCATAAGAAGCTCTTTATGTAATTTAACATGAGCGATTCAAATCCGCAGTGAATCGAAAACACTGCAGCTCTGTGGAGAATGATTGAGCCCAATGATTTAATTCTCTCCACTTAAGTCTGCATGGAAAAGTGAATCTGAGCTTCAGGGGTCATGGAATGTCACCTCAAGTCTAAAAGGGTCACATGAGATGTCAGTGCACTTCAAAGGGCAACAGAAAAGTCAGTCGTATTAATTTAGCCTAGTCCGGATTAAACCAATAAGACATCAGAGAGGAGTGGAATGAGATCAGTGTGACAAAGAAAATGCACTGGGAGAAACAGCAAACACTCCACGGACACAATATGTACGGACTAAAGAATTAGTATCATAATTTGAATGAAAATTAACCTCAATTTCCGAATGTTTTGCTATTTGGTTTGTCCCATTTACTATAACCACAGCAGCAGCAGTCAAGCTGCTTGAAGCTTTCCTGCAAAGCTACCTGAAAAACTTGTGTGCAAGTGTACCTGGACAAAAACTGTTTTACACGCAAAGGGTGGTCACAACAAACATTGATTTCATTTCATTAATAGAAGTTAATTGATAAATAAAATCTATTTATGACATTAATTTTGAAAGCATCCTCAATGTACAGCATTTTTACATAAGTGCCTAAAACTTTTCACAGTACTGTAGCTTTGCAGGAAGGTTTCTTCAAGCATCTTGGAGACGTTGGCACGGTTCTTCTAGATTTAGTCTGTCTCAGTTTTTCCTGATTTTTCATGTAATCCCAGATGGACTCGATGGTGGTGAGATCAGATCTCTGGTGGATCATACCGACTGTTGTCAGACTCCTTGTGCGTACAAAAATATATATAAAGTACTGTGCAAAAGTCTTAGAAACGTTATTATTTTCACCAAAAAGATGGTTTTAAGCCAGTTATTTATATCTTTTGCTGCAGTGTGCCAGTAAAAAATATCAGTTTACATTATTTTACACATATATGCGTATAAAATTGTTTTAATAAAAAAATTAATTTTATTCCTGTGATGGCTAATGCTAAAGTTTAAGCAGCCATTACTCCAGTTTTCAGTGTCACATGATCCTATTCCAAAATTCTACAAAAACCTAAAACCTGTTTTAAAATTAGACGTTGCATCCCAGATTTTCAATGCAAACTTTTGGGCGGCACTGAATATATATAAATATATATATAACCCCAGCGGCATGTTTCCAAAACAGACAGATCCAACAGTCAGCAAGCTGTGAGTCTCCCAGAAACAGCACAAGAGAAGAGCCTCTGACAGTTTTAACCGCAGATTCCACATTTAAACCATGAATGATGCACACAAACAAATGTCACAGTGAATGAATGGGTTCATGTGAGTCCTCTTGCTTTTTTTGAGAATGGACTAAATGACTGTCCTTAAAAAACAGACAGCCACATACGGTGAGGGGAGTGTAGCTGAACATAATGACACCACATCACAGGCTGCTGTTTAGGACTGGCGCTCCCCCGCCGCTTCTATTTGGCTGCTTAATAGCGCTGGATTCATGAGTCGCATTACGCAACCCTCTCTGCTGAAGCGCACGTTAATGAGTGTAACTCACCCACTGTTCCCAGAACGATGTAACCGAGGATGACGATGACAAAGATCACACAGCAAAGCACGTCTGTGCAGCCCCTGCAGTGGGAATGTGAGAAAGAGAGAATGTGAGGGAGAGAATGAGAGCAGTGAATGAATAAAATCACAGTATATTTACATTCATACTAGCATTTCAATAATTATTTTAATAAGTTAATGAATTATGTACAATTAATCATATGTTGGTCAATAAAACTCTTATAAATATTATGAACCCTCAAAAAAATAACTATATAAACACAGAGCACATACTGTATTGTTACACACTGTTTTGCCCATGCTGACTGTAACGCCAACAGAACAGACTTCTGACCCATTTTTGAGTGCCAACCAACTAATTGAAAAAACTGGTCTATATAGCAGCTTTGCAGACTGAGAAAAGGAGGCTAAGGTCACAGCAGGGCAACTAAAAGATTAACAGATGTGCTAAATCCCCATTCGCATATCATCCATCCTAAATAGTATGCAATTAATGTAATGTAAAGTAGTGCACAGGGCTGCTAATGTTAACAAAAAATTAATAAAAATATGTTTTCTGTTAACTGAAATAAAATATAATTAGATGAAAAAGTTAAACTTACAAAAACGTGTTTTTATAGAATACTGCAGGATTTATTCGAAATGATTTATCCATGCACATTCTGATGACATGGTGGGACAACCTCTCTTTCATGAAACCACCGCAATAGTAAACCACAACAATCCGATAAATTCCCGATGGACAAAATGAAGTCCCATTCTACATTTTTTCTTGTTTAAGATGTTTCACTCAGCTATACATAACAATAGGGAAGAAAAGACCATCACAACTTCCTTGTCAAGCCAACTTTAATTAATATTGAATTTGGTACACCTTATTTTGATGGTCCCTTTTGAACATTCTGTCGACTATAAGTAACTACATGTTAACTAACTCTCATTAGATTATTAGTAGACTTTCTGCTTAATATCCGATAACTCTTTATTGTGATGGTCCTTCAACAGACATTCTACTGACTATAAGTAACTTTGCAAATACATGTCAACTTATTCCAACCCTAACGCTACCAGTCTACTAATACTCTACTAACACTCTAATGAGAGTTAGTAGGCATGTAAGGTGGAACGTTACTTATAGTCAACAGAATGTGTTAAAGAGACCATCCAAATAAAGTGAAACTGTGAATTTTAAGCTAATGAGTTAGCTAGATGCTAATATAAGCAATATGCTACAAGGAAGTCTGTAGAACTAAGAACTAAGTGTTGTAGTAGTTCTGACTCCACTAAACCAAATCCTACAAACTCACAGTAATGTGGAGGACAGTAGAAATGAGTGACTTGTCTGATGTGTAAACTACAAATCCACAGTTCCATCAGTGTCGTCTGTAAAAGTGTTCATTGAGGTATATTTATATCCTGCTCAACACAGACGGGAAGTGGGTGGTTGCGCCAGGCCACTTTCACACAAAGGTGAGGATTTGACGTGTTACTGGGAGTAAGTGACATTTAATGTAATGCAGCTTGAGTGATATTTTTGGTGATATTTTGTTAATGGACTTATGGAAATTTGACCAACTAAAAAACAGGAGAAAAGCTTAGTCACAGAAAAAGTTACACAAATAATACCCAACATTACCCAAATGATGTAATTTTTGTTTTATAAGTCTACGCAAAACTCTTTTTCATATAATGAAAGGTCATTATGACCAGTCAACTTAAAAATGACAACAACAAAAAAACACCATAAATGTAGCTCATATGACTATATTATCACAATATTGCAAGTCATATGATAACTTTGTGTGAGGAACAGACCGAACATTAATCATGCCTTCCACTGAGCTGCTGTGACCACACCGAGTCAATAACATGTGTCGAACGAATCATTTTGAGGTTGATTGAAAAGGACAAATAGAAAAGAATTCGAATCGAACTGATCCGGTTCTTAATGATCCAGTCACAGCAGTCCTGTGCACTGGAGGAGAAGATTTTCAAATGTTCCTCACACAAAACTATTCACCATTTTACTTTTTTAGGTATTATCTTTCATGTAGGTTTATGAATGCTTGCGTCAATGTTAATCAAACAACAAAACACAGCTTTAACAAAAATCTATTTACCGTACAGTGAAAACTGTATACAGCCAACAACGTTATTTCACACATTTTACATTTCTGTTAGACCATACTTTATTTGTTATTTTGCTCAACTGTATTTGTCTATGCTTGTACTTATGTTTTTATTTTATTTTATTTTATTACTGACTGTTCACTTGTCTTTTATAATGTTTGAACCTCATTAGTCAGGCTAGTAGTTTTTGGTGTGGTATCGAAGAAGTACTGAAAGTTTTCCTTATGCAATAAATGGAAAGCAAAGTTACATCTTTTCCACCCCTTTTTTTTCCCGCCGATCCGAAAAGTTTTCCGATCCGCGACTAAAAAAACGGAATATGATCTGATTCTGAACCATGAGTGTTGTGATCTGTTGAACCCCTATTTTGAATACAGTGCAAGAGTCATAGGGACTTTTATGGCGTTTTTGTAAGGCAGGCAAGGCAAGGCAAGTTTATTTATATAGCACATTTCATACACAATGGTAATTCAAAGTGCTTTACATAGAAGAAATTAAAATAATCAAAAGAAATCAGAATAATTAAAACAGTTTAGAATAAAAGATAAAATACAGAAATCAGAATAATTAAAACATAAAATAAAATACAGTGCAAACAGTCGGACGAACAGTGGCACAGTGCTCATTCAGTAAATGCACAGTTAAACAGAAGTGTTTTGAGTCTGGATTTGAATGTGACTACTGTAGGAGCACATCTGATCTCTTCTGGAAGCTGGTTCCAGCTGCGGCTGGCATAGTAGCTAAAAGCAGACTCGCCATGCTTAGAGTGAACCCTTGGTATTTCTAGCCGATGTGATCCTAATGATCTGAGTGATCTGTTGGGTTTATATTCAGTGAGCATATCTGCAATGTATTGAGGTCCTAGGCCATTGAATGATTTATATACCAGTAATAATACTTTAAAATCAATCCTAAATGTAACTGGCAGCCAGTGTAAAGACCTGAGGACTGGTGTGATGTGTTCATATTTTCTGGTTCTGCTCAGAATCCTAGCAGCAGCGTTCTGTATGAGCTGTAACTGTCTTATAGTCTTTTTGGGAAGGCCAGTGAGAAGTCCATTACAATAATCCACCCTACTGGTGATGAAAGCATGCACAAGTTTTTCTAAGTCTTGACTGGAAACAAAGCATCTAATTCTTGCAATATTTTTCAGGTGATAATATGCTGATTTAGTTATTGCTTTGACATGACTACTGAAACTAAGATCTGACTCCAGAGACACACCCAGATTCCTGACTTGATTTTTAGTTGTTTGACCCCTAGACTGAAGGTATGCGTTCACCTTGAGAACTTCATCTTTGTTTCCAAACGCAATGACTTCAGTTTTGTCTTTGTTTAACTGAAGAAAGTTTTGGCACATCCAATTGTTTACTTCATCAATGCATTGGCAAAGGGAGTCAATGGGGCTGTAATCGTTAGGCGATAGGGCTAAGTAGAGCTGTGTGTCGTCTGCATAGCTATGGTAAGCGATTTGGTTCTTTCTCATTATTTGGCTCATTGGGAGCATGTACAGGTTGAATAGGAGTGGCGCAAGAATTGAGCCTTGAGGGACTCCGCATGTCATGGATGTCCACTCAGACTTATGGTCTCCTATACTCACATAATAACCTCTGCCTCCTAAGTATGACCTGAACCATTTTAGGACTATCCCAGAAAGCCCGACCCAGTTTTCCAGCCTGTCAAGAAGTATTTTGTGATCGACAGTGTCAAATGCAGCACTGAGGTCGAGTAGTACCAGCACTGATAATTTGCCTGTATCAGTATTTAAGCGAATATCATTTATTATCTTTATGAGCGCGGTCTCTGTACTGTGGTGCGGTCGGAAACCAGATTGAAAATGGTCAAAGTATCCATTCGAGCTTAAGAATTTGTTCAGCTGATTGAAGACAACTTTTTCAATGATCTTGCCTATGAAAGGAAGATTTGAGATCGGTCTATAGTTGTTTAATATGGTCTTATCCAGATTGCTCTTTTTCAGGAGGGGCTTGACAACTGCAGTTTTCAGGGAGGTCGGAAAACTCCCAGAGAGAAGTGAGGCATTTACCACTTCTAGGAGATCTGCTTCTAAGCTGTGTAACACATTTTTGAAAAAAGATGTGGGAAGTGCATCAAGGGCGCAGGTTGATGTTTTTAGTTGCTGTACGGTTTCTTCCAAAATTTTGCCATCAATTTCTTCGAAATCAGACATAGTGGCTACTTTCTCGTCCTGTTGTCTGATCTGCCTGACCCCAGCGCAACTCAAGGATGAGCTGATCACCTTTCTGATATTATTGATTTTCTCAGAGAAGAAAGAAGCAAACTCACTGCACTTTCTCACTGAGAGCATTTCACTGGGAATCTGGCTTGGGGGGTTTGTCAGTCTCTCTACAGTAGCAAAAAGAGTGCGCGTGTTGTTTATATTGCTGTTTATAATATTCGAGAAAAAAGTCTGTCTAGCTTTGCTTAGTTCCTTATTGAAAGCATGGATGCTGTCTTTGTAGATGTTATAATGGACTACAAGTTTTGTCTTCCGCCACATGCGCTCTGCTTTTCTGCATTGTCTTTTCATATTTTGCACTGCTGTTGAGTTTCTCCAAGGTGCTTTTTGTCTGCCACTCTTCTTCCTGACTTTCACAGGAGCAATATCATCAATTACACTCTTAACTTTTGAGTTAAAAGAATCAAGGAGAAAATCAACAGAGTCAGCAGATATGCTTGGTGTTAAAGATATAGCCTTCATAAATAGTACACTAGTGTTCTCATTTAAGCATCTCTTCTTGACAGACACAGATCTAGCTTCAATGGCAGGAGAGATCAATATATCAAAGAAAATACAAAAATGATCAGACAGTGCTACATCCTTAATAACAATTGATGAAATGTTTAGACCCTTACTGATAAGTAAATCTAGAGTGTGTCCACGATTATGTGTGGCTCCATGTACATGCTGAGTCAGATCAAAAGTTTTTAAAACAGTTTTGATTTCTTTTGCCATATTGTTTTCTGCATTATCTATGTGAATGTTAAAATCTCCAGCAATGGCAAAGCAGTCAAACTCTGAGGAAATAGAACTTAACAGTTCTGTTAAGTTCTCAGCAAAAGCTGGAGAGTATTTAGGAGGCCTGTAAACAATGATAAGTAAAATGCGTGGAGCACCTTTTAACACAATACCCAGATATTCGAAAGACGGGTAATTCCCAAATGATATTTGCTTACATTGATAGACATCTTTATAAAGAGCAGCTAAACCTCCGCCTCTTCTGACAGCTCTGCAGACACTCATAAAAGTAAAGTTAGGAGGGGCTGTTTCATTGAGGACTGTTGCACTGCAACTTTCTTCTAGCCAAGTTTCATTTAGCAACATGAAATCCAGGTTGTATGTGGTTATTAAGTCATTGACTAAAAGTGATTTATTTTTAAGTGAGCGGATGTTTAAAAGTGCTAACTTAACAGTCTTACTTTTTGTCCCCACAGCAATCTTGGTATGTCGTGTAATAGGCACCAGATTAGATGGGTTTGCTGTACGGCTTTTGAAGGCCTTAGACTTTCTATCATGTAATTGAACAGCAATAGAAAAAGATACAGGCACACTGGGTTCCCGCTTGTTCTGTAAACATTTGAGAAAGTTATTGTTATCATAGCGGGGACCCGACACATATCACTGAGAGCTGGTATCAGTTGTTTTTGGTTCACCTCGAGCCGCCGGAGGAGGGTGTGGGCCCTGGCGCTGTGGCAGAGGCCGAAGAGCTCTCACAGGAGGAGGGGGAGGGCGAGCTGGGCCCGTAGGCTTTGGTGGTTGTGGGGCCTGGCGTTTTTTGGTTGGTATCTGGGGGCTCGCAGCAAAAGAGTGGGATAGTCTAGTTCCAGCATGCACCAGTTGTTCCATTTTCTCTGAGAAGCACAGAAGTGGAGATGCTGGAGAGAGTGATAATGTTTCCAGTGAGAGTGATTTTTGCTCTGGTGTTATTGGAGGCTGTAATATGCTGTCCTGGTTTCCCTGGCTGTTTTCCAGAAAGTCGTCCTTGGGTGCTGTATATTGGAGCAGTGCTGGTATGTCACAGTCTGTCTGTGGTGAGCTCTGTGGGCAGGGCTCAGCTGAGATTGTGTCCGTGAGCAGAGGTTGTTGTGGCTGAGTGGTGTTATCACTGTCCTTGTGTGATGTGTCAACCGCATGTCCATTCAGGGGCTGAAGTGAAATCCTGTGGTCATTCATACTGTATCCAGGTGTGTGTGTGCCATTCAGGTTGAGTGGATTGGCACACATTGCAGAAGGATGACGGAGGGAGAAGTAGATATTGTCCTTTAGCACTCTTGAACCAAGTTTGTTTGGGTGGTGGCCATTCTGTTGAAACAGTTGCCTCTGACTCCAGAAAAGATTGAAGTTGTCAATAAAGTTCACTCCTTTTATATTGCAGGTTTTTTGCAGCCATGTATTAAGCCCAAGCAACCGTGAAAACCTGTTTGTTCCTCTTGCTGGGAGTGGTCCACTGATGAATGTTTGAACTTTCAGTCTTTTAAGTGTTTCAAAAAGTTCATTGAAATCCTTTTTAATAAGTTCCGACTGCTCTTTATGAATATCATTCTTCCCCACATGAATGATGAGTCGATTTGCAGTCTTATGTTTCATCAGAATGTTCTGAAGTTCCCTGTTTACATCAGATGTTGTTGCTTGTGGAAGGCAGCACGTTGTTGTATCCCTGCTATTAATGTTTCTGATTACGGAGTCGCCCACTATCAGAGTCCTGGGCCCGGCTGCGCTCTGAGCTGAGTGCCGCTGTCTGCTCGACCTTGAGCCCCAGTTAGCATCAGTGTTAGCTACTGGCTGATTCTGTCTGTGTGTGATCACATTCATCAAATTTGGGGATTCCTCATTCATTAATACTTCAAATCTGTTCTCAAGATGTATAGGCGGTGGTAGGAGACCAGTGTTTGCAGTCCTTGTCAGAGCCGTATCTGGGGTAGAGGATGCTACTGCAGTAATATGTGATGCTCGTGACAATCTGATGTCTCGAGTGCCTTTGGGTCTCGCACCCTGTTTGTGCCATCGATTAGTAAAACGATCGGCTTGTTTCTCTACACTCAGTATGGCCTGTCGAGAAGCACTAGATTCATGGGACTCACCGGCTGTATGCTGAGGACGTCCATGACGAAGCTCTGTTGTGTGTTCCGTCTGGTTTGGTGGTCCCGCAATTAACTTTGTTTCAAGAATTGCAATCCTTTGTAAAAGTCTGTGGCAGTTGGAGCAGCAAGTAGATTCCAGAGGAGGCATTTTCTTATCCTTATGAATGTAGGCAGTTTTGTTTTCTCTTCCCCGGAATGTAAGCTTTCAGTGGGAGGCTGGTTGAATAAAATAATTCTGCTTTTTTTTGTAGTAATCCAAACGTTTGAGCACTGTGCTGATTTGCTGAAGTTAAAATTAGGTGATAAAAGGAGATAAAATATAGAAATATAAAAGCGATAGAGCAAAGCGCGGAGCAGTAAGCGAGAGCGTCCGAACAGTAGCTGAGCAGGAAGTGTAGCTAGATACGTGATCACTAAACTGCTGTTGTATAGAATAATCGGTGTAAAAAAAAAAAAGAAAGATGTTCTCCTTTTGTGCTTCATGGGAAAAAAGTCAACAAAAAAAGTCTACTAAGTCTCTTGGTTTATCAAACCATAAACAAATTAACCTAATAATAAAAATAAACAACTTTATCATGTTATTACTGAGCCACTACGATAAACAACTGGGTCAGCTGTGACATGGAATGCACCACATCTGATCACAGCAAACATAGCACAGCAAAGCTCCACATGCTGTACCAACCCAACAGAGCTTAAGCGTTTTACATCAGTCAACCCTTATTAGCAGTACAGGCCATGCAAATATGCACTAAGCACAGGAAAACCCCATTAGAAACATGCTGAGCTGCACAATTTGTATTGAGAGCAACAAAAATAAAATGAAACCCATGCCTTGTTGTCCAACAATAGCAGAATGACATCACAATCTGCTGAATCGTATTTAGCATGCAAGTTATTTATGCATAGCAACCCAAGACATTGATTTCTCTGCTCCGGTGGGGTGAAAGCGTTTCTAACCACTATCACTGCTGAACTAACCATTGATCCACCAGCAGCTCTGGATTAGAGCAAGAAACAGGCCAGCGGAGCGACAGGTCCATGAATGAAGTCAATATTTTTTTTTATCAATAACAGGCACGTGCAAATCAGGGATAGAGAAAAGGACAACATTTTTAGGGTGTGCATGTGTGTTTCTGACCTAGCTGTGGTTTTGAGGGCATTATTTCTGCTAAATATTTAGAAGTTAGCTAAATATGAAAAAGAAATATGAAAAAAAAACTCCTTTGTAGAGGTCTTAAAAGTAAAAATGATTCATAAAAAAGACTAAATAATGGCTTTATTCACTTCTATAAATACCAAAACTATTTTAGGGTTACTTTTGATGTTCGGTTGTAAGCTTATGGTTGGAAGTCAATAATAGGAAGTATATATAAGAAGTGAATACGAAGAGACCATTTAGATATGCAAGCATTTGTTGTATGTATAAAACTGTTAGTGGTTGTTCTTATATTGTTCATTAAGGGAAAAAATAAATAAATAAAATTTTATATTTTAATATATAAATATATATATATTAAAATATAACATTTTAAATGAATATATATATATATATATATATATTAAATAAAATACCAATACTGAAAAATAGTAAGTATACGTGTACATGAAGTGACATGAAGTGATAAATGCTCAAATAGCCTTGTGTGCTCAGCCTCAAATAAAATCCAAAAAGCATAAAAAAGAAGCAAGATTTACTCTACCTATTGTGAACGGGTCCTGTGAATGTGGGGTCAAATTTGTGTGGCTCCCCTGTAACACAAGAGCAAGGTGTCAAAATCACATTTAAATGGTGAAAATAATGATTGCAAACCTCAAGCACCCCAAAAGCCTTTAATCTTTTTGCTATTCTCATCAGGAATCTTGAACCATAGGCTTATGAGAAGGTCAAAGAGCAAACAAACCAACTGATATCAGAACAAGCCAACATTGAAACAACGTAAAACAATGCTCATCTTGTCACCACCCTGTTCATAAAGAAAAAAAAAGCACTCGATCAAGTAGCCAAGGACTGAACAGCCCCACAATGCCTTAGGAGTGCCATAACAAAGCACAGGCAAACAAAAGCATGTGCCTGCCACAGTTTGAAACACAGCAGATGCCGCTAATTTGTAGACAAAGCATTTACCTTCGTCAAAGTATTTGCAATAAGTTCCTACCCAATTCTGCTTTGTAGTATCCTCCTTTTGGTCCAGTCATGTTCACTGTTCTCTGAGCGAAGACACTGTGTTTATATAATGTTACTGTGTGCGTGTCACTTCCTATGAGGGCTGAAGCGGTATCTTCTCATCTTTTTTTGCGATCGGTTAATCATTACACACTAAGCTGTGTTTGCGAGAAGAGGTGGAGGAGAAATCAGGCTGGTGGGCGTTTGCGTCGCTTCCATCTGCCTCTATCTCACACTATCCACTCTCTACTCCTTCACTCATTCCTTATCCTCTCTCTCTCTCTCGCGCACGCTCACAAAGGAAACAGCACTGGTGTCTCGCGGCTCAGATTGGTAGCATGATGCATCCACTGACACACCAAACACAATGAGACAACAGCATGGCAGCCACCTGCTCAAAGCTTTGCACACACACAGACTCAAAGTGGAGCTTGTACATCGCCAAACATACCATCACATCTGTTCGGTGGAATTACGAACACAATTAATTAATAAAATGAATAGACTAAAGCAGGTTTTGACAGCACAGAACAAACATGTAGGTCTACTAGTATCTGTGCCAGTATAACGGACCAAGCTGAGTGTACAGACGTCAGGCGTCACATATGATAATAGATGCCTAGGTAGCCCGAGTTGGGGGATCAGGCAATGATGCCATCCTGCAAGACAAAAAACAAACAAACAGTCTTAGCTGGTTTAAACTGGTCTTCAGCTGATCTGAAAAGTCTCAAAAACCCTCTAAAACCAGCCAAAAGGCCAGCCTAACCAGGCTGGAAAAACCAGCTAAGACCGGCAAACCAGATTGGTTTAAGCAGTTTTTGATTGGTTAAAATTGTATGATGCCACGATGTCATGTATGATGACATGTTTATGAAGGCATTAGTAGGCCTTAGTAGAGGGAAAGACATACTAGCAATCATTTTCATAATTGATTACTCTTGAGTCTGGGCAATTTATTTAGTAAATTGGATAAACAAATAGTATTTCATCTGTTTTATTCCATGATTGTGTAAATGGAAGTTTATTTATGATGGTATGCTATACACTGTGTGGAAAAAGATTAATAACGAAATATTAAATACACAAATTACATATATATTTTCCCGCTATCAACATGTATTTTTGATTATTATGCTTAAAATTTTGTTTTTCTTTCTAAAATAGCCAAATTGACCAAGTCAGTATTCAATTATTGAATATTTCTCTTCATGAATAGTTCCATCAAATTTTATTGAATATTTATTTACAAGTCCTGCTGAGTTTCAGTCAAAGGCATGAGATATTCTCTATTTGGAATTCCCAAATTCCCAAAACACTGACACCACCAAAAGGTTAATTAGTAAAATGCATAAATATTTTCATACTCGATAACAAAAAAAACAACAATGCAATAAAACAACTGAAAATAACCATGCTGACTTTATCAGTATAAAAAATATTGAATATTTCTCTTAATTTTCCTTACAGACATGAATGGGTAACTATGTGACCGAGATTTGTCCTGCCCACAAGTGGGTGGGACTCACTGTATTCATTATCACTAGACAAACATTTCAAAGGGGCTTCTGATTGGCTTAGTCTGTGGCAATCTATCTGTGGCAAAATAGCAGCTCTATTAACACTTCTCAGAGAAACCACAGAAGATCTTTCACATTCACACAACAACCACCATTTGCAAAAACATTCTGGACCTCTTGACCTTGACAAAGGAGAAGAAAGTACAACGCACACCAGATTTTGGATGAGCTCCAATAAGCAGTAGTCAGCTCAACTTTTCAGTCTCTATTATCAGGGCTGAACTACATCCTGAGCTGTTAACAATGTGAATTTAAGGAATGTCCACTCCTTCCAAACTACTGACTTAGGGCTGGGGCGATATGACTAAACTCTTAAATCACAATAGGAGTCTTTTTTTTTTTTCATGACAACGTTATCATGATATATCCAGTTATCTGTTATCCAGTAATTTTTGCTGGAAATTAAGTTTGTTATAAAAACTAATACAAGCCTTCCTCAATGTACAGTAAAAAGGTAGATTTTTGAAGACAAATAAACAAAAATAATCTAATTACAAGCAATAGGACAAATAAATACATTAAAAAATTTAAATAAAGTGTGCCTTTTCAGTTTAGGTATAAGAGAAGTAAAAAAACTAAAAAAAACAAGAAATCAAATGTAAAAGAACACAAAGTTAATTAATGCAGTGAAGACAGTGCAGTATAATTTAACTTTTAAGAGCAATTAACCACGAAAAGGAACTGTTTAGCACCTTTGTGAGCACACAGAAAAACATCTGTGAGAACACCGTGCGAGTACCACATTAAATTCTCTCATGTTTTACTGTGCTTGGGAAAAATTATAGTAAATATTCGCTTGAATGTTTAAAATGAAAAGGCTTCAAAATGATGACACACACCTGATTTGATCCCAACCTTTTCCCTTTACTTCAGACAGGACCGACTGTGTTTACATGAATACCTGCCAAGACAGGCATTTTGACTAACTCGGTGTGTAATTGACCGTTTAAACACAATAAACTGCGAAAAGGAACTCAATTCAGTATTTACACGCTGTCTGACAGATAGCTTTTTGTGTGCACACTTCGGGTGTGAGTGCACAGAAACAGTCTGTCAGAAAAGTGTGTGATTGCCGAACTGAGTTCTCTTTCGTGTTTCACTGCGCCTGAATTGTTTAAATACTTGAATGTTTAAAATGACTAAGCTTAAAATCAGAATCAGACTGAACTTGATTGCCAAGTGTGCTTGCCCAAACAAGAAATTTACCTTGGTATTGAAGCTTCCAAAACACACCTATAAATATAACAAGACATAATAACATTTACGAATAACACTTATAAAAAAAGTATAAAGACAAAGATAGGTTTAGCCAGAATAAACATTTACAGATAATGAACATATTTACAGTATTATGACTAAAGAGAGTGATGGACAAAAGAGAGACCAAAAGAGACAATGAGAAAGATAAAGAGATATAAAGACTACAGGCAGACCTGAGAGAAAGAAAGATGAACAGAGAGACAGAGACAGAGAGAGAGAAATTGGTAAGACACACTGGTCTGGTCATGCAGCAGTGGACAAACAGGCCAGGACATCAGGAAAATGCCCCTGAGGTATTATGGGAAAAAACAATGTCAGCACTGCTTGCCCTTTCACATGCTTATAGGGTGTCCCGTTTGACTTTAGGTTTCAGAAGTTTGAACGCTCTCAATATATGCCCCTCAAATACAAGACAATTAAATGTCTCAAATATGGATAGATACAGCTAATTTTGGACAAAAGCTCTCTTCTAATTTTCCTCATAATTTATGGAAAAAGTGTGTCATTACGATAAGTAGAGAATAAATGAAAGCTTTCTACAAAATGTCAGCTCAAATAACTAAACGACAGATTTATTGGTCTTGTCTAACTGCTGAATACATTACAACAACAACCACCACCAAATCCTTCAAGCAGTTACAATGTGGTTCAACTGACTCCAATTGACTGTAACAAGAAGAATGGCAATAAACTTTACTCGGCTAACAGGCCGTCCCCTGAGACACATCTCACATCACAGCAGGCCCAGACAGCGATCAACAGCTTATCCCCACTTTTCCGTCTCATTTATAATCGGCCCGACATTTAACAGACTGAATGTTTCGGCAGTTTGCATGGCATAATTTTATTAGCTGAACTGTGGCTAAGGTACAGCTGGTGTCAATCCTTCCCAGGTAAACTAAATTACCACCAAGCGAGACAGGTACAGACAGTGACACTAATTTCAACAATGACTCCTCAATCGCAAACATCCTTCCATGCTGAGAAATTAAGATTGACGTATATATTTAAACTTTCAGTTTAAACAGTGTAATTTCATATATATATATATATATATATATATATATATATATATATATATACAGTCCCCCCCCAAAAGTATTGGAACGGTAAGGCAAATTCCTTTGTTTTTGATGTTCACTGAAGACATTTGGGTTTAAGATCAAAAGATGAGTATGAGACAAGAGTTCAGAATTTCAGCTTTTATTTCCTGGTCTCCACATCTAGATGTTTTAAACAACTCACGACATACCACCCTTTGTTTGAACCCACCCATTTCTCAAGTGAGCAAAAGTATTGGAACATGTGACTGACAGATGTTTCTTGTTGCCCAGGTGTTGCCTTTTAGGTAGATTATACAAACATTAAATGGCTCTGCATGACTAGTCTAAGTTTTCATCATGGGTTCAAACCTATAAACACTGCATTTCCTGTTAAAAAGGATAAACCAAGATAAAGAGCTGTCTATGGGAGAAAAGCAAGCCATCGTCAAGCTGAGAAAAGAAGGAAAATCGACCAGAGCCATTGGACAAACATTGGGCATAGCAAGCACATCAATTTGGAATGTCCTGAAAAAGAAAGAAACTACTGGTGTACTGAGTAACAGATGTCGAACAGGTCGGCCAAGGAAAACAACAGTAGTTGATGACAGAAATATTGTGAGAGCTGTGAAGAAATCCCCCAAAACATCAGTAAGTGACATCACCAACGACCTCCACAGTGCAGGGGTGAAGGTATCACAATCCACTGTTTGAAGAAGACTCATAGAGCAGAAAAATAAAGGCCACACCACAAGATGCAAACCACTCATCAGCAGTAAGAATCGGAAGGCCAGATTGAAATTTGCAAAGTAGTACAGAGATGAGCCGCAAAAGTTCTGGAACACAATCTTATGGACTGATGAGACCAAGATTAATCTCTGCCAAAGTGTGGAGAAAGAAAGGAACTGCTTATGATCCGAAGCATACAAGCTCATCTGTGAAGCATGGTGGAGGCAATGTCATGGCTTGGCTGCTTATGGGACAGGCTCATTAATATTTATTGATGATGTAACTGATGATGGTTATTTTGTAGAATTCAGCAGAATGAATTCAGAAGTGTACAGAAACATTTTGTCTGCCAATTTACGGAGAAATGCATTGAAACTAATCGGGAGGAAGTTTATCATGCAGCAGGACATTGACCCAAAGGACACTGGCAACAAAACAAAGGACTTCATCAGGGGAAAAAAGTGGAAGGTTTTAGACTGGCCAAGTCAATCACCTGACCTTAACCCAATAGAGCATGCATTTCTTAAGAGGAGACTGAAGAGAGAAACACCCAGAAACAAACAAGAACTGAAAGAAGCTGTGGTAAAAGCCTGGAATAGCATCACAAATCAAGAATGCAACAGTTTGGTGATGTCGATGGGTCGTAGGCTTAAGGCAGTTATTGCAAGCAAGGGTTATGCCACCAAATATTAAATATTGTTTACTTTAAGATTATTTGTTCCAATACTTTTGCTCACTTGAAAAATGGGTGGGCTCAAATAAAGGGTGGTATGTCGTGAGTTGTTTAACACATCTAGATGTGGATACCAGGAAATAAAAGCTGAAATTCTGAACTCTTGTCTCATACTCATCTTTTGATCTTAAACCCAAATGTCTTCAGTGAACATCAAAAATAAAGGAATTTGCCTTACCGTTCCAATACTTTTGGAGGGGACTGTAAATGTGAATTGAATATACACAAACATTCATAAATTATACATTTCCTTGTTCCAGTTAAAAGCCTGTACAGCTAGATCCACTTCTTGGAATCACATTTCCCAAAACATTAATTTATCTTGTTTTACCCTCTCTTCCACTTGTTTATAGCTGAAATGAGAATTCACTCTTTAGAAAGCACAATCCAAATTTTTGGCTTCAGATATAGCAGGGTACAGTAAATCCTTCATTGAATCAGTGAAGTCTCTGGAAGTCTCATCTCTCTTTCTATATCTCTTCCTCTCATCCTCTACTTGCACTAAGATTTTTTTTCCATGCACACACATGAGTCCACACACTGAGAGCAGTGTTTTGCGTGCCTTGCTGCATAACACAAGCCTCTTTCAGTGTTTCTCCATAAGGAACAGCCTGGGAAGGCGTGCAGGTGCAGACAGTGAGTTTGGTCGAATGGAAACTCTGTGTGGTTACGTTTTCCTCTTCCTGCCAGAACATGGAGTTCCCACCCCATGGCATTAAGTCACAAACAAGTCCCTTACATATGCTGCATCTCAATCACAACCTTAAAATGAATCGGCTGAAAATGGCCAGTTTAAAATAATGAACAAACTGCTATAAATTAAACGCATAAATGGATTAATAATTAACTACATTTTTAACATTATGTGCAAATGTTAAACATAAATCTAGGTTAAACAGATGAGTGGTTGATCAATAATGCAAAGGTCATTAAATCTGTAAAATTATATAATTTCAGTGTGCTGTGTTTGCTGTCATTAAATCCGTAAAAATACTGAATAATACATTTTAGTCATATTAATATTATTTAATGGTCAAGCTATTTTATACGACACTTATTGTTATCTCTGATCTGTGGGTACTACAAAATACTTATAAAATATTTTCTCTGACCCAAGCTTAACTTGTTGAACGTATGTCATCACAGAAACCGAGTGACAGACACGCAAACCTTCAGGGACAGATGGACAGGCGAAGATCCTGAAGAGAGTGACAGACAGAGCAGATTGGTGACGTGAGACTCCCCTTCCTTTGGAATTGTGTTTTGCTGATACATGCCGGTTATCACTGGCCTATTCTCAAATAAGAGGATTGAAGTTTAAACACTTTACTTTTCATGTGGCTGCTTCATTACTATGTCTAATCAAATTTATCAGCAAACCGTTTTTTCAAACAGAGACAGCACTTCAGCTGGTTCTACTCTGATCATTCATTGTGTGATGATAATACCAACACTTGATATGCTTAGTTACATTTCAATGTAATCGGAGGTAATTCTGGCACCTTTATGTAAAACGACAAGTACTAAAGTTGAAAGTCACGTGGCTGTTTGTTAATTGGGCAAAATGCCTCAAAAGTGCATTCAAATGTCACATGTAGATGTTGTGCTGTTGCTCAGTCCCTATCACAAAGTACATGTAATGCATATATGCAAATGCAAATATGACTCCTGGATACTGTCTGAAATGTGATTCATGCCTTTACAACCAGAGGCATGGGGTGGGCGATACGACCAAAGTCTTATATCATATATTTTGTATATGATATCATATCATCATATTTTGTTTTCATGATATCAATATCACTATATACCGGTAGTTATTTATGCTTAAAAAAGTTATAATATAAAAAATGTAAACCTTTGAAATTTCATAATTCTCATCACTAATTTCAATATCACAAAACCCCTAATACTAGCCTTAAGCCTTTTGAAAACAAGAAAACAGTGATAAAATAAGAACAGAGGAACTAATTAAGCAATAGGACAAATCCAGAATAGAACAAAGACACAACTGAAATTGAAATTACTTAAATGTACAAAAAACACTGCATAATCTTCACTGTGCACTTTAAAATAAATGTATTCTTAATAAACTTGCAAAAGTGATTCAGTCAAGAGCAGTGAGAGATTTTCTCTTTGTCTTTTGTTGTTTGATTAACATTAATGACACAGATAGCAGCAGGATTATTAGGCTGCGGACACTTTAAGAACGAATACACAGATCCAATATACTGCTACACGTGTGTTTTCTTTCTCAACCGTTTACATTAATTTAAAACATAAATGACCTTGTTTACGACATTACTCGCAAAGACAGGAATTGACACATAAGTGTGTGTATTTGACCGTTCAAGCCCAATTAGGTGGCAAAAATATTGGCTGTATAATTGTATAATTCATGAAACCACTTTCATTTCAGCTTTATAGCAGCCCTACAGAAGACAATAGTGTTATTTAGTTCAGCTCACTTTAATTCAATGTTGTTTCAATTCCATTCAGTAACTGTGTCAATGCTGCAAAATTAATCAATTATGAAACAAGTTCACAGTACGAGTGCAAATGTAAAACAGAAATCCAGAACCGACAGACAAGTGATTTACTCACTCTCATGTCTTTCTAATCCTGCATAACTTTCTATCTTCTATAGAAAGAAAATAAATTCTGAAGACTGATCATTCTTTCCATGAAATTACAATAAATGGGGCTTTCAAGCTTCAAAAAGGGCACAAAATCACCATAAAAGTGGTCTATATACTTTGTGCACTTTATTTCAAGTGTTTTGAAGCCTTACTATAGTGAAAAAGATTGGACTGACATGAATGAGCGATTTCCGCCGTTGTCATTTCTGGATCAAGACCTAGAGAAGATGCATTTTGTAGCCTTTCATAGAGGTCCAGACTTTCATTTAGGTTCCATTAGCGGAACCTATACAACTTCCTAGTAATTTATAAAGGCACTTGAAAGGGAGATGACACCCATTTTGAGCCATTCATCCCTTAGCGTGGAGCTTCAGTATAATTTGTCATTGTTAATGTCCCGGGCGCACAGTAGAGAGCTCATTCTGAACTCTATGGTGGACTGTGGCATGTGCCACTGAGAGCTGCTTTGAACGACAGGCAGCGGACATGAGAGAGAATCTTCTGTGTTAAACTATTGAGAGATAACAAGAGACTATCTAGTCCCTCATAAATGCACTGACTGTCCTCTCTATTAGCTACATAATTGCAGGCATCTTTAATGTACCTCTCGTAGCAACCTCTGAAGCAGGAATATAATTTGCTTTCGGTCCTTAAAGGAAGATCGTCCTGCTGAGGAACGGTTGATAAGATCCTTCCACATCCAGAGGGAGGCTTTTTAAAATGTACATCCGCATTGGGCCAGGAACCCAATGCAATTCCGTTTCTCTACTTCTTACTAGGATCTTGAACGATACATTTGCTCAGTCGTATTAAACCAGAATTATCTATCGACAGCAAAATATTAAGTATAAAGGGTTTATTGTGACAGGGTGTCTGAACACCCATACTATATCCAGCTATGGCAAGTGGGAATTATGACTTAAAGTGTTAATTCACTCAAAAAAGAAAATTCTGTAATTAATTACTCACCCTTATGTTGTTCCAAACCCGCACCACTTTTGTTCATCTTTGGAACACAAATGAAGATATTTTAAATCAAATCTGAGCGATTTCTGTCCCTCCATTGACAGTTATGCAACTACCACTTTGATGCTTCAAAAAGTTAATAAAAGAGATAGTAAAACTAATCCATATGAATTCAGTGGTAAACAGCTCAATTCATATGGATTAGTTTTACGATCTCTTATGCTCTTTATGAACTTTTTGAAGCATCAAAGTGTCAGTTGCGTAGTGATCAATGGAGGGACAGAAATCACTCAGATTTCATTAAAAATATGTTCATTTGTGTTCTGAAGATTAATTAAAGTCTTACGGGTTTGGAACAACTATTTATTTTGATTTGGATCTCTCTCCACAGACTACTTCCCAATTCTAGCTGACAAAAGTTGTGATTGAGAAGTGGCTCGTGGGAACTTAACAATACATGTGGCAAAGGCCAAAGAGCATGACCCTGCCCAAGCGAGTAAAAGAAACAGCTGCTCCCTGCACAATTTACGTGACAAAGAAAACTTCGTTCTTTGACACTTCAACAGCACTGCCATGGTGAGGCATCCAGGCTTTAAAAATAGAGTTTAAAATGCTGTAGCTACATCACATGATAATAATTACAACTCTATTTGGATGGTTATGGTGAGTGGGTGTGTAGGCGTACCAGATGCATCCTTTTGGCACGATTATGTGTTATAATTAGATAGACTGCCTCTGAAAAATATTTAGCGCAGTAGTGTTTAATGGCGGGGGGGGGGGGGGGGCGGGGTACTTATAAGTGCTCTGCTCAAGCTCATGGGGGATTGCGAATGACTGGTTTACAGAACAATGTGAAAGGTCTGTGATGAGTCATGACTGTGGAGGAATGTAAAGTAAATCTGACTGACTCCAGACCGACTATTCTCAAAGAGTTTTGGTTTTAATTTTGCTGGCTTTTAAAGATCTGTATACTAGTGGTTTTGAACTGCCTACTTGAAGCTTCATGAAGCATGAAATGTGTTTACTAACTGCTGCCACTTTGGTTGTTTTTCTCTGTCACATAACAAACAGATTAATATTTGTGTATAACACATTTTTGGATTCAGCCTAAAGAAATGATTAGCAACGACTACAAACAGTGATTTCAGCAATTTTATCACAACTTTATTTTTCAGGTCATGAATGATAAAATAAAATGACAGGCAATCAGAATCTAGCCAACTTTAAAGAGCTGGAGCTTTTAAAGCAGCAAAATAACTGGTCATGTGATGGCAACATGGCAGCGGTCATAAATAAATTGCAATATTGAGTGAATCTTCAAAAAACTCTTTAAAAAGATAGCACACATACGTCTGGAAGATGTCTGTTAAGATCAATTCATCTAGAAAGCATCTGCTGTTTACTAACATCTCAGAGACATCTTTAAGATGTCAGTTTTACATACATTCTAAATCAAAAACATCTTAAAGACATTTTCTAAACGTCTATTTGACATCTGACAGGAAACATCAAAAATATGTCTTCCAGATGTAAACAAGCACATAAAATAGATGTCTCCGTGATGTACGTGTGCTATTAAACTTCAATAAATACCAAACAGTTATTTTAAGGGCTGTCCACATTATGTACTATACGAGTACCTTAATATGAGGACTCACACAGAAAAAAAGACACAAAAAAAACATCTCAATATGGCAAAACCTGCGGAGTTAACACCATACCCGTTTTCTATTATGCCAATTCTTGCTCTTATTGCATTGGTTACTTTCCAATTAACTTCTATGACGTAACAATTAAATCCACTCGAATTCAGAATCCGAATCTGCGTTTTATCTGCACACGTCATCCAGTTTTGCAAAAACAAAGTAACTCAGATCAGAATGAAAACATATCAGTGTAGCTTTTGTGCTGTGTAGGTTCTTAAAATATTAACTGCGAAAGAAAACAGCCGAACATTAAAATAAAGAATCGAGTTGACACCAGCACCGCTTGTTCAGTTCCCTTTGTCACTGGTCTCACAGCAAAAACTTGATTTAAACCGATTCACAGACTGCTGCTCTCTTACCATAGTATGAAGGAGGAATTGCACTTTTCCTTGCCATTGCACCTCCGACGAGCAGTCCTCGCGTGTCTTTTGTTTATGTGATTGCATATGAAGCTGTGAACGTGAATAGCGTCTCTAGCACTAGTCGTCAACATATATAACGCTAATCTGTGATTTGCTGGGCCACGCAACGCCGCGTCACTGTGTTTACAGCGCCATCAGCAGTGAGACAATGCGCACGCAGAGGCGGTCTATTGTATGAGTGACGCCTCAACTGTCCAATCGCTGAGTGCCATCGTTTCCCAAAAGCCAATCGAACCTCAGGAGGCAGGACATATCGTAACACTGGTGAGAAAATAGAGACATTTCTCACTCAGACAGGCACGGGAAAACACTTCAGCGACTACATGAGAACAAAGTAAATCAGCTGAAAACAATGTACCAGTGTTTTGAAAGTCCCCTGTGCTGCTCGACACAAGAAAGTATTCTGTGAGTATTTAAGTACAGTATGGCCTTGTTGTGGCAACCACAATGATTGGTGACCATATAATATAAATCATGTAGTAAAGGTCACAAAAGTTTCAGGGTTTGGTTGCATTGTTCCATCCTAAAAAAACAACTACATTTATACAAGAACCAAAATTTATGTAGACTAACTGTTTGATTATATTACGATATACATAATTTTAATATATCAAATCTGTCAAAAATCAAATAAAACGGAAAAAATGAATCAACCACAAGCTGTGGAAATCCATTGTATTAAGTTATTTCACCACCTGATGGCAGTAATGTGTTGTGATAGATGCCAATGTAAATTGATGAAGTGCAGTCCTCATAGTAATGCAGTGAAATTACTAAATTATTAAAGGTTTGTTAAAATCCAGTTCTTAACAGAATCCAACTTTTTCTTTTTTGACTCTTACTGTGAATATCTCAATTCTTAGTAATGCTAAATTTACAAAGATAAATACACATGCAAATGCAATGTATTCTTTCAGAAACCCTTTGACTAGACAATCAAAAATCAATGAAGACTCCAGTAACTGGTCTAATAAGCAATAATGATCTTTTATTTTCTTGCAAATGGGAGCAGCAGCAACTAATTGATCCTGAAAGTCTGCAGGACAAAATGATTAAGGTACTATAATGACCAATAGAACTATAAAGTATATTGTCTCTAATTTAATTGAAATCTTATTTTTTTCCGTTTTCTTTTGTGTCTAATGAGTCTGACAGGTAGATCTATATACCTGTTATCAGGGTCAAGATTACATGCAAAGAAACCATATAATTAATTAAATTAATTGCACAATGGTTTTATTTAATGAGTTTCCTTATTTCAAACGGTCAGTTTTACACAAAATGATTAGGATGACGAAGGTAATGCCTGAATTATTTTATGAATGCTGAGTGAATTTGTATTTGAATAAGGATGGCTTTGCATCTCACATATTGTAGGCTAACTTGTAAAGATGCTTACATGAGCCGCACTAAAATGCGTGAAGAACAACAAACTGATGCTCCTGCAAAGGTATTGCACTGTTTTGGTATTAATTGACTTGTGGTGTACACTCTCCTGGCACTTTTTTAGGTACACTTACACATTGCTATTACCGAGTTGGACCCCCTTTTGCCTTCAGACCTGCCTTACAAGGTGCTGGAAACATGTACAGGTACTGGTCCATACTTACATGATAGCATCACTCAGTTGCCGCAGATTTGTCGGCTGCACATCCATGATGCAAATCTTCCATTCAACCACATCCCAAAGGTGCTCTATTGGATTCCGATCTAGTGACTGTGGAGGCCATTTGAGTATAGTGAACTCATTGTCATGTCCAAGAAACCATGATTTGACCTTTGTGACATGGTGTGTTATCCAGCTAGAAGTAGCCTCAGAAGATGTGTACACTGTGATCTTAAAGGGATGGACATGGTCAGTGTAAGGCCTGCCCAATCGGTCCATCAACGGTTTCCAATAGAATGGGTGAAGGTTTTCTGCGCGTTTGGACTTTTCAGTATGGCAAAGTAGTTTAATTCCAAATAAACTTTTATCTGACTCCATTTTATCGCGACCTCGAATTTAGGTTGAACTGCCAATTGGATATTGACCATTTGTATAATAGTTTATCTAGACACTTGATAATTCTATTTAACTCTTTACTTTTATTGCACTCATTCATTCGGTTACCAGTGTCACTCAAGGTCTTGCGCCATCCGTTTAAAGCAGATCCCACGATCACAAACTTGCCAATCTTGGTCACTGGACAGAGATAATTGACTACTGTGTACTGTTCAGAGGGCCGCTTCCATGCTTGCTCTCTCTAAAAGTATTTTGTTTAGTCCCCATAGATGTGTATACATTTGAAGTAACTATCTCTAGACAGAGATCATGACAACTACTAGATATAATAATACACTTAGTTAGAGTAATATTACAATAAACAGAGAGGTAAGGCTCACCCTATTTAGGTTGGTCGAGCAACATTCTGTTGTCCTAAATGGAAATAGCCTTTCCTTATGGAAATTAGCCTTTACAGTCAAAGTAACCTGTGCCAGTGAACCAGTGCCAAGTGTTAGCCGGAACTCTAAAATCTCGGTTGGTGTGCCCTATGCTCCACTCAAAACTGGACTCTAGTACGTTACTAACTGGACGTAGATTTGCAGTAACAATGAATCCAACGTAATCTACTAGAGTTAATCAGAATAAGTCAGAATAAAATCAAATGTAACCATTTACTATTAGTCAGGCAAATGTGTCATGCCAATTACATAATCAATTCAAAACATCAAATGCTCTGAAATAAAGTGTAAAAGATGCATACCTGACCTCAGAAAAATACATAAAGCTGAGAGTTTGGAAGACACTCAGCATTACGGGCTGATCTGACTACAAACTGTTCCGTGAGCCTCATGCAACTTCTCTCTAAATACTCAGACCAAGACAGAACCTCTTTCAAATGGAAAAATGAGCAAACAATGGAAATCTGCATTAATCAAGCAAAAGTCAGGTAGGCTGTAGTGTTTAAACAATGATCAATTGGTACTAAGGGGCCCAAAATGTGCCGAGAAAATATAGATGTTGATGCATGTTGCTGTGGGCTCATCTTGAGTGATATTTTTTGCACTCAGGAAACTTACACTGCAATCACAATGCTCAAGATGACAGTGCAGTCATGCACGTTCAAGGCAGTTTCAAGGTAGATGCATGTAGCTTTACAAAAGCAAATATGGCTTAGAGTATGTATTAATATTACAGTATTTAGGCTTAATCATGCAGATATATCCTGTTTGATATTATTTGCAGTCTTTTAAAGATACAGGTTTATACTTCAATTTACTAGGAATAACATAAACATCAAACACTGAAAGTAAACACTGCTGAGCAACAAACTAAGAATAGACACCAAACGTTGTATGCTGTTGGTCTAGAATAAACGGACTGAAGATGCATGTGATGTCATTGGCACTGCAGGCACAGCTTGTTCAGATAAGAGCCAAAGCCAAAACAAGATGCAGCTCTTGGGAATAACTGACAAAAGAACACAATGGGAAAAAACATAGATCAGCAACATACAGTATGCCTCTTAACTTATGTAATATTTAAAATGGACAATTCTTGTTTTTTATGGAATATTGCATTATTTATTATACATACATTTTGTAAAATGCATTAAAATCAAGAATCTGTGATTTGTTAATTCTATTTAAACTTTTTTTAACTGACAAAAGCACAAAGAAAAGTTTTCCAATGTTTCACTGATCAACAAAATTGTATTTTGTAAATATGAACAAATTTTGATTTTGATGGCTGCAACACACCCCAAAAAAGTTGGGACAGAGACCAAATAAAAGTGAAAAGATTATCCAAATTAGATGATCCAACTCTTTTGAAACAGTCCACAATGAGCAGGTGAATTGGTAATAGTTGAGGCCTTGAGGTATTGTGTTTGGGTGTAAAAGTGCTTCTCAGTCTTTTTAAGCAAAGATGGGTCATGGCTCATCACTTTGTGCCAAATATCATGAGAGCATTGTCAAACAATTAAAAAAATCACATTTCTCAATGCAAGATTGTAAAGAATTTATGTCTTTTATCATCTTGCATACTGTACATAATATTGTCACAAGATTCAGGGAATCCAGAGAAATCTCAGTCTGTGTTGGGTAAGGCAGGAGACCTCTGTTGAATGTGCGTGACCTTTGAGCCCTCAGATGGCATTGCACAAGATACCATCATGCTACTCTGTTAGATACAGACACGTGCTCAGGAGTAATTTGGAAAACCGTTTTGACTGAACATAGTCTGACGCTGCATCAAGAAATGCCACTTGAATCTCTGTTACGCAACGAGAAAGCTTTACATCAGTTCTATGTGGAGATGCCGGCGAGTTCTCTGGGCCTGAGCTCATCTCAGATGGTCTAGAAGACAGTGGAAATGTGTGCTGTGGTCAGATGAGTCCATGTTTCAGCTTGTTTTTAGGAGAAAATGGACAGTCTCAGTTCTCAGTCCCAAAGATGGAAGGGGCCAAACAGACTTTCACCAGTGACAGGTGCAAAAGCAAACATCTGTGCTGGTATTGAGGTGCGTCATTGCAAACGGTATGGGTAACTTGCATTATTGTGAAGGTACCATTGACATGGAGGCATGTATTTGGATTGTACAGAGACATAAACTGCCATCAAGATGAATCTTTCCTGGGAAGCAAGACAATTCCAGGGCTCATTCTGCACATACTAAAACTGAGTGGTTTCTAGACACTCTGCACAATAGAAGGGATGTGCCTGCCTGTTTACTGTGGTGGAGGATGCGGCGGGCAATCATTCCGTGGTGACATCTCTGGCAAATCAACACACAAGGTAGTAAGCTTTTATTAATTGTTAGGGCTGTCTGACTGGAAGAGATTTTGAAGGAGAGCGGGAGAGCCTTCACTCCGATGAGGCGAGTGAAGGAGTAAGTAGCCTTCACTCCGATGAGGCGAGTGAAGGAGTAAGTTGTACTGCTGAGAGGATAAGAAGTCGCTGAGAGCGTCGTTAAGGGTAACAGCAGCAGACAGCGCAAGCGAAGCGTGCTCTGTGGGGGCCCCGCTGGCAATAATGGTGCAGCACCACCCCAGCAGAGTACGTCCCTGGACGGGAGGTCCAGTGGCACCGTAAACCTGCTCAATCTCTTCCATCTCAGATAGGGGATCCCCGAATTTAGTGAATCAGGCAGTTAGGGATACTAACAAAAATAGGGTTGTTTGCCAGGGATGCATCAGGAACGATCCCGAGAGAGAAAAAAAAAAGAAAAAAAAAATTTGTGACCCAAATTGGCATGGACCAGTATATGTAACTGTGATTTTGGAGTATACTCTGCAGTTTCATCACGGAGAAGCCAAGCTGTGTTGTTCAAAGATCGCCGCCTCCATTTCTGCAATGACTTCAGGTGAGTTTGAACTGTTATTAAGATATGGCAGACAAACTGAGTAACTTGATCAGTAACCTGAACAGTCCTGAAACTAATAGTGAGACAGAAAAGAGCGAACGCTGTAAGCAGCTGTGCTCTGAAGCCCTCACTTCAGAGAAATTTGCAGAAATTATTAAGTAAATGGTTGTCTTGATAAGTTTTGCTTCTGTTTGGAAATTTAAACAACAACTTGACTGGCTACAAACAAACAAAGAAACTGAAAAATTAAAATGTTTAGCCTTGTATTGCTTACGATGATTACAAAAAGCAAGTATATTAAATTATGGGTCGAAGATCATTTCCTTGGACAAGTGTGACTAAAGTTAAACAGACACTTTGTGAAAACAACTTAGAATATTTTGCAGCTTGTGAAAATTAATGTTCTGCCAATAATAATGATGAAGATTATGATTGGGCTATTATGATTAAATCAGCCACTGGTGGACTGTAAAAGAATACAGAGAACTGCTTAATCAGTGGCTCTGTTTGCATTCCTGAATGGGACACACACTGATTCAAGGGTGTGCAGTAAGTTGGAGCCGAGAGTGTTTTAATGGTGGTCATCAGGACCATTTAATACGTAACTGTAAATCCCCACCGAGAAGGTGTTTAAAATGTGATAAAATGACAACACATTTTTGGTAATAATATTGGTTTGAAAGTAGATCAGTGTTTAAATGACGACAGTGACATTTTTCGTCTGAGAAATAAGAGATAAAAAGGTCAAAAGATTGAAATCTTAAAGTGAATCCTTTTGAAGAAAATATCTATAATAGTAATTTCTATAATAGTAATTTTTATAAGTGAATTGATGAATACAGGTTGATGTAAAATTAATGACTCCAGCAGATGTGAGTTGCAAAATATATCAAAGTAACTAAAAGGATGATTGTGTTGTAATTAAACATTTTAAAAGGTTTTAGATGATATAGAGAGACTAATCTCACAGATGATTTACAATAACTGCAAAAGTATCACAAGCAGAGAGTGCTTGCCTCGTCAAACTTATAGTGTGAATCCTAATTGGAGATTGATAAACTCCAAGAGAAAACTAAAGTCAAATATTAAACTATGGTTGAGAACTTGACAATTAAAATTGAGATTGAGAAATGTGAAACGTTATTGAGAACTAGAATAATTATTTTTTATGTAAGAACAAATAAGCAGAAGCAGTACTGGATTAACAGTTGCTAAATGCTGATTAAACAAACAGCTTGAAAAGTTGACCATGAAAGAACTAGAAGCTGATGTTTTGCTTTCAAAAGATAAGGTTGTTATTGGCTGTAATGAAACAGTTTGCTTATCTGAATCTGATGTGTGCTGTGGCTGAAACTGCCAGTGCAACATACTCAATCTGAGTGGAAATTTGTAATGCCTAAATTTCCTGATGTGTGGGCAAAAGACAAATATAAATAATATGTTTATTTGAAACCGTATGTAATATCTGGCAAAGATGCCTTAAGCTGGGATAGAGTTAAAAGATGGTAGATAAAGTTAGACGTTCATGAGAGTGCAGTGTACCAGTCCCTCTCTCATTCAATGTCTCTCTCTCATTCAATGTCAGCTAAAAGCTGTTACCTGAGTCGGTGTCATAAGTGATAAGCTATTTGTAGTGACATCTTTGATTAGGTTATTTTAGGACCAGTAACTTCTTTGTCTGATCTTAGTCCCCACCATGAAACGGGGGCGGGGCCGACGGAAAAGTACACTGAATGTACGGTTGTGATCTAAATTCACTGAGTATAGTCTAAGTAGCTAGGTTGCTGCTTTTAAGATAGTTAATGGATTTAAGTGATTAAATACTGTTGTTATTAACCTGTCTCCCTGTGAACACTATTAGGCAATCGGAATGGTTCTGGTGACTCTTGAACGTGCCTTTCCTAAGCTCCAGAAAACAGCTGAGTTCTGTTGAAGAAAACTGATTGTATTGGGAATGAGCGGTCACCAGTGTGTACGTGTGTACGAGTGGCTACTCAATGACGGGATGATCTTCCTGGCCAGGGGACAGCCCAACGCAGGGGGTCACGAAACATTGGGCACCTCCGGATGGAGGTGTTATTTGTGAGAAAGGTATGAGAGTTGAGCGCTGATTACTGGAGGCCACCGGGGTCAGCAGAGCATTGAGAGGTGAGATGGGCTGTGAGGTTAAAATTAACTTTACGGCAGTCTGACCCAGAAATGTGAGTTCCTCTATACCACTCACCAGAAACCGCATTGATTGTATGGCTTGTTTTTCATTGTGACAAGTGTCTGTAACTATGCCAGGGGACGACACCCTGAAGAGCAGAAAATTAGAGATAAAGAGATAACGGGAGTGGGCTTTCAGGAGCCAGCTGATTCCATGAGGTGATTGCCATTATTTGCTGCGGAGACAGTAACAAAACTTAATTATATGAGGGACATGATGTTGGTTGCCATATGGGCAAGTAAAATATATGAGTTGATTTTGAACTAATATGTCTATAACATAGTTTTAACTCCTGAAGGTCGTTAGGCATGGTGGTGGCTAAAGATGAAGACAGCTTTTGATTTAAGAAAAGTCTGGATAACAAAGGTGAATGGTCAAAGATTATTGTAATGAATTTAATATTACATTTTATATAAGTTACAGTCTTAGAAATTTATTTATAGTGAGAGAGACTGCTTGAGCGGAGGAAGGGATGGTAACTGTGTCTGTCTTTCTGTCATCGGCCTGCTAGAGCAAGCTGAAGCAAAATAATGATAATGAAACAAAACAACCCAGCTGACCTCGTTAAATTCTAATGAATAATGAACAGGCATGCTTTGAAACTGGTTAAGAGACCATGTAAAATTAGGTAGAAGCTACAGGAAAATGGGAAGTTTAAAATCTTATTTAAAATTTAAATCTTTTAGCAATAATATAAAGAAAAATGAACATTGAAAATGAACAGTTAACATATGTGTGTCTAGTATGAGTGCGTGTGATGATGACAGCACTTTATGTCTTGTATGTGTTAGTTTGGGGTACTATTATTTCCTGATTTTGAGGATATTGTGTCATTAACCTCTGGAATTAGTGTTTTATCATTACAGATGGGTTAAGTGAAATGACCAACTTTAAAAAAGTTGATAATTCTAAGTCAATCTGATGAAAAGACAATGCAGAACATGGGACGAGCTTTAATTGGAGTGGTTCTCCAGCTCTGTCTGCTATTGGTAATTATGAATGCTTTTGTCATTTATGATATTGAACTGAATTACTCTCTGGATTAGTATTTTATATAAATTGGAATTGTAAAGAAGATTGCCGTCCATTCTGGGGTAAAACTCTTGTCTAAATTCAACTGAGGGTCTAAATTTAAATAGACAACTAGGTGGGATCATAAGGATAAACGTAGGAAAAATAAAATAAAATATATATACATATAGACTTGACGGCAGAGAGACAAAGTGACACATTGGCTAAGTCACTATCCAAATTATCCAGAGTGAGCTCCCTCATTTTTATTGAAAGGCCGGAGGGCGAACAAAGGAGGAGTGAATATAACTTCTAAAAAGAAAAGGTTTTATTTCTCAATCCATTAAATGTATGTATGACATTAGATGTCTAAGAAAACTACAATTTAATAAAGGTAAAAAGAGAAAGCAGCTATATGGCTGTGGGCTGGGATCTGAGTAACATAATATTTTGGTTTCTGTAAAACTGTAAAGATAAGTGGAACTGAGACAAATACTGTGAGAAGTAGTTATAATGAAAAATAAAGTTGAAGTTAATGATAAGAAAACAAGAGTATTGAAGAATTAATAAAATACCATGATTTCCCTAACGAGGGAACTTTAAGTGTCACTAGGCTGATAGTGGTGAGAGACTCGGATGCAGAAGGAACTGGCATGTAGGGCAAGATGGAAGAAATATAGTAGAAAAAAAAATTTATGTTATGAAAATACAATTTCTGATAGAATTTATGGAAGTCAAATTAAGTTTAAATGGTATGGAAAAGTGAGTTTCAAAATAAAAATTATAAGACATTGTATGATTGACAGGGATTCAAGTGATATAAGGATAAGGAATGAACAAAAGCTTTATTAAGCAGAATGGGGAACGATCCTATATTTTAGTGGTAAAATAATGACTGAAATGATGATGTGAATTTGTTTTATTTTATTTCTATTTTTGAAACAAACAAAAAAGGGTATAAGATGTTATACAATTACAATGGTACATTCTATGTGACTGTAAACTGAAGGATGATTTCAGTAAAGACTTAAAGTGCTTACATTGATTATTATGGGCCTTAATTATTAATATTTTATTTGTTTGTTGTTTATTTTTAGTTAGACAACCATTGTGTTTTGAACCTAAAGGGTCTATAAAAGCGGTAGTGAAAATAATGGATTAACCATCCAACTTAGTTTATTATAAAATGAATTGGAAATTATAAAAACTAGTGCATATATCCTGGTATTTATGATTAAATATGTACTTGTATTGTATCAGTTAATTTGATGATGAAACCAAATTAGCCAAGATGAATAATAGCCGTGTAAGACATGTAAAGACAGCTATGTCCAAAGGTTCTGGAGATCAATATTGTAGTATGTGGGATATTTAATTGATATTAAGTCATTGAAGGAAAAAGATATTGTTTGTTTTATAAAAATTAACCTGACAGAGGAGCATGGGTCAGAAACCTAACATTTTGAAGCAGCCTCTTTATGGATAGACCTGATGTGGTGTTTAGGACTCCACATTGGTCTAAAACGGGGGACTGAAGGGGGTGGATTGGAATCCACTGCTGCTTCAATGTATATGTAATGATTGATTATAATTAAGGTATTAATCAATATTTTTCCTTCTAAATATCAAATGAATTGAATGACTTCTCTGGAGATTTTACTTTATTTATATAGGTTACCAGTGTGATTACTGAAATGTTCTTTTCATGTATTCTTTAATGTCTGTATTTGATATCTGAATGCAGTGCTTGCTTATTTAACACAGCTTCCAGAAATGAAATGGCGACTTGTTTTGTGTTTGAGAAAGGTCTTCAATGTGTTTAAACATATAGGGGTCATTGAAGCCAATCGTTTAAGGGGCCATTTCTTTGTTAAAACCTTTCTTTCCAGTTAGACTAAAGTTTAGCTATCCTTGAGAGAAAGAACGCATTATCTTGATGTTTTGAGAGGACTCTCCTGTTTATAGTGAGAGCCTGGCCAAATCCAACCTTGGAAAAGCTGTGTGCCGGTGTGTGTGTGTTAGTCTTCTTGGTTACAGATTAAGGAACCACTGGCATTATTGGAGATTGACTGAGTTGTTGTTCTGGACATGCTGGCGCCCAGCAACCCAAATCTGCGACCTGGAAGGTCATGACGTGCCTAACTTCAGCTGCATAATCGATGGAGATATGCTTCAGTCTATCTGTATATGTGTGGAAAATTACTGTGTTTATCTATTTCATAGCCAATGAGAATCATTCATCCTGTAAGCAATGACGTAGCTTAGACCTTGGAAATCGTATAACTGCTGTGATCTTTGTAACTGTAAGGGGGGCGGCCTACGAACTCCTGTGCGAGTATTGAAGCTGACTTCTGCTGATGAAACTGCAAACTATCTTCAGTAAATATTTTCTTTAATTTTTTTATAATTCTGACTCTGGGTCTTCATTCTTCATATCTGGTTCTGGGTCTTTAACTGTACACCCCTTACAACTGCAGTCCAGATCTGTCTCTTATGGAAAATGTATGACCCATCATGAAAAGGAGAATCAGGCAATGATGACCACAGACTGTTGAGCGGCTGTCTTGTATCAGACAAGATTGGGCAAATATTCCACTAGCAAAACTCCAACAATTAGTATCCTCAACTCCCAAATGATTAAAAAGTGTAATTAAAAGGAAAGGTGATGTGACACAGTGGTAAACATGTCTCTGTTCCAACTTTTTTGGGGTGTGTTGCAGCCATCAAAATCAAAATTTGTTCATATTTACAAAATACAATTATGTTGGTCAGTGAAAAGATTGGAAAACTTTTCTTTGTACGTTTGTCAGTTGAGAAAAGTATATATAGAATTAACAAATCACAGATTCTTGATTTTAATACATTTTACAAAACATCCCAACTTTTTCTGATTTGGGGTTGTAAATAATGTATGCGTGCACATCATTTTTTTTTTTTTAAATTCATGTACCTTCATAATCGTTAATCAAAATAACTGATCCTGCGAGGGCGGGATCAAACTGTCACTCACATGACATCACAGCAATAGCAAACCACAAGCATCCAACGATCCAATCAATTCCCGCTAGACAAAATCAAGTCCCACACTAAATTTTTTTCTTGTTCTAGAAGCAATTTCACTCTGATATACATCACAATAGGGAAATACAGACTGTCGCATCTTCCGTTTCAGTTTTCTCTTTTAAAATGTATCAGTCTGTGCGAATGTGGTGGTATTCTTTCTGTAATATCTTGTTTTGTAAAGACTAAAATAATTGCGCTAATATTATTTTTATCGAACCATTCAATATGAAAAGGAAATAGCACCTTAACGTTGCTATGATTACTCTTTAAATGAACGTGACAGACGTTTGCTAGCATCTATTTATCGCACACTCACCAAATAACCTCACTTTGTACTTAATGAAATGTTGTTTGAAATGGATTTTGAAGTGGTAGGCTATGTGTAACCATTGTATAGGCTACCATTTAAAATTGATTTTTTTTAATGCTTTTGCAAGTCTCTTATACTCAAAAATTTATTTGATCAAAAATACAGGAAAATCAGTATAATATTGTGGAATATTATTAGATTTTAAAATAACTGTTTTGCATTTTAATATATTTAAAAATGTAACTTATTCATGTGTTTTTTCTGCATCATTAATCCAGTCTTCAGTCACATGATCAGAAATGATTCTATTATGCCAATTTTGGTCCTCAAGAAACATTTCTTATTATTATCAATGTTGAAAATAGTTGTGCTGCTTAATATTTTTGTAAACATATACTTTTTTTCAGGATTCTTTGATGAATATAAAGAACAACATTTATTTTAAATAGATTTTTCTGTAGCATTATAAATATCTTTACAATCCTTGCTAAATATATATATATAATTATTATTTTAAAGCAATCATAATGAGCCCAAACGCTATATCAGCTAGATACAATGAGAGCCTCATTGTATCTAGTGTTGTGATTTCCTTGGGTGTTTTTTTTTTCTGTTTCTTTTCGTGACAGAACGTTCAACTGCATGTAATGCTCTTATTGTATACCAGACTAGTTCATATAATTATCCTCCCTCTTGTCCAACAGATAGCTACTGGAGCCTATAGTTTCTTTGGGAAAATGGCTGCTTTAATTTCATAATAGGTCTAAAGTAATTTAGTAATGGTCCATCTTGAATATTCACATATCTTCTATTCATTTTGATCTGAGAGCCTGATTTAAATTTGAGGTATTTCTTCCCCTGAAGCTATCAGCATAGTAGTAATAAATGGTTTGGATAAATTGAGACCAGATTCTGTCCAAGCTTGCCTACAAAACTTTGGATTCATTCCTCAGGTAGGACAGGCACCTGCTCTATTTGGTTTATTCTGAGGTGCCCTTAGATAAACGATCTTAGGATTGCTTACCATGTGAAATTCTGGGTGAGTGCCTTTCTTCACTGCTATGAATATATTAACATTCACAAAGTGTGTCCACTGCTTCATTGTGTGATCACCACTGTCTCATAAGGAGACAGCTCATCTGTTCAGGGTGCCACGTAAAAAGGCCTGACACTTGTGGGGTTTTGGTTGGATCCATCTGCTTCAGGATCTTAAAATAGCTTGCGCGTGGATATTCATGGAGATTCCTTTACATTTCTGGGCTGCATAGTGGTGTAATATAGATAGAGCTGCACGATTCTGGATAAATTGAGAAGCACGCTCTTTTCATGTTTAAAATAAAGTTCACTATTCTCCCACAATTCTGAATAGACATCTAATCAAAATAACATGTAATTTGGAGGTTCTATTAAAATGTAAATTGCTGCACTCTATTTAAGTGTTTAAAAGCATCTGATTTAATGAATGATTCAATGACACATACATTTTTTAAACACTCAATTGTCGCCACCAACTGGCAGAACAATGTAATTGATACAATCTTTGAATTGTCAAGTTTTACTAGACATCACTGTTCATATCCGAACTATAAACTTTTATCCCAGTACTTGATAATTTGAGTTATCGTAACAGAAATAATTATTGACTGTGCGTTAAAAAGACGCTGTTTCATGAATAGTGCAATTGCTGTTATGCAGATGTTCTATGCATTTGTTTTATAATTGATTAATTTATAATTAATTCCATGATATCATGCATTCATCTATTAGAGGTATACGGAAAATAGCTGCTGCAGCAATCACCAATGCAGTTAGACAAGATGGCTTAAAAACACACAAACTTCCACGATCACACCAGTTTGGGTGTCATCCACAAAATGGCCAAATCAGGAAGTCCTATAGACACGCAGAGTGACACAACGTTTATCCTTGATGAAGTAGCCCAAGAGCTCGATACGATTAAAGTCGAAATATTTCGAGATTAAAGTCAAAACATTACGAGAATAAAGTCAAATTTATGAGAATAGCCTACAGTCTTCGGTCGAAAATCTTATTTTAGTAAAGAAATGCGTTCGTTTAGTTTATCTGCCTCGGACATGGTTCTAAACCTAATAGTAGCTTTTTACTTTTATCTGGACTTGCCTTTTAACAAAAGGAAATTCTACAGGTGCTAATTAATCTACCAACATGGCATTACCATTGGTTTTAGGACGTTACCAAATATAGGCTACTGCGCCGGAATAGACTTTACAGTGAAAACACTTTTCAGATTGAATGGAGGTAGCCAGCTTTAGCCTATAGCTGAGGAAACCACGGGATCAGGTGTTGTGCCGAATTTTGACCCCCGCCAAATTACTACCCCCCTAGCATTGGTAGGTTTAGGATTGGAGGGGTTAGGATTAGGGGTGGGGTTAGGATTAGGCAATCAGGTACTGACTTCAACGAGGGGGGTAATAATTTGGCATGAGGGTCGAAATTCGGCACAACACCGGCAAAATGAACGTTGCCTAGACGAGCACCAGACTCCTGGTCCAAACTTTAGCCTATGTGGCACGTTGACTCGTAGGCCGTGTTTCGTGCTCGTCTATATAGCGTCCTAAAAGACAAATGGTAATGCCATGTTGTTGCACTACTATCGAAAAGCGTTTCTGGGTGTGCCACATCAGATTAATGTGCAAAAAAAAACGCGACCCGGCGTATCACTAACTTTAGACTGTGTAAAACTATATTCATTCACGCCACATATCCATAATACTAGGCCTAAATAAAATATAACTCAGGGCTCAACATTAAGGCTTTTCATGTGCTTGTCCTTCAAACAAGTAAATTGGCCATTCAATTGTCCAAGTAAAAAAATTGCTTGTCCAGAAAAAAATAGGATTTTTTTTGTGTGTGTGTGTGTTGTAAATATAATTTATCCTGAAGCAAATTTCTCATCAGTGTCAGCTTTTACATATTTAAATCTGCATATTTATGATATTTTAACCTTTAAAAAGAACATTTCCCCCTAATCGATTTGAATATATGTTTCATCTTTTTTAAATTTAAAATTCTTAAATTTGATCAATACACTGAAATAATAAGACACTAGGCTAAATGGCTGTTACCAATCAAATTAATTAATTTACACTGAAGAATTACAACTGCATTAAATAATGTTATGAAATTGTTTTAAATATTTTTTGAATATACAAATATGACATATTGGAAAGAATAGCCTACTTTTAAACACGAAACTAAACCACCAGTAGGGGGTGGCATGCGACCTCTTAATGAGTGAGTTATTGAGTCATTTATTCAAATGATTCGTTCAAACGGCTGAATCGTACAGGAATGAGGCAGTTGTTTAATGGGTCATTGAATCTTTGACTCAACCGATTCGTTCAAAGCGCTGAATCATTCAGTAATGCGGTTATGTGTTCCCGTGAGATCCGCTGTGGTTCTGCTGTGATCTTTGTATGTTCGCTGCTCAAATAGAACAAAAACAGTCAATATTGTGTCTAAAATGTAAGAACTTGATATTAATTACTTGTTTATTGCACTGTCAAATGAAATTAGTGTCACATTTTAATCATGATTTTATTCGGCCCTCGTGGTCGTGTGATGTTGCTTAATCTATCATATCATATGTTATAAATATAAAAACTCCACATGAATTTTTAACCGCTGTATGTTCATTAAGTTTCTTTGTGTGAACTGCGCTCATTTGTTTCCATTTCTCCTCATGAGGCTGCGCAAGCCTCAACAGCACAACCTTGCTACGGTCAGCGGCTGTTTGCGGATTGGTTGGCAGTCCGAATGTCAGCAGATTTTTTTTTTAACGATAATTATTTAAAAATTAAAATAAATTTTAAATGTACAAATATTATAAGTAAACAACAATATTACAAGTTTAGAAAAACATTTTTTATTAAGACTTTAAAATAATTCTGCATCTATTTTATAGGTGTGCCAGCTGCCACTGTGGGTGGCACCGCATATAAAAAAAAATCAAATGTAATTTGTATTTAAATACTTTGAGGGACTGTATTTTGTATTTCAAATACTTAAATACTTATTTAAATAGGTCTATGTCATTTTATTTTCGTATACAATAACTTTAATCACCGGGCTTAATAGGACTACCAAATAGCCTATCACAATTTTTGGGCAAGATGCAAGTAAATCACGTGACATGTTCCTGTTGGATCCATACATAGGGATCCATAGAGTGCCGAAGTTATGACGTCACTTTGTAGGCCAAAACAAGGAAGTGAGTTAGCATTTTAGAACTTCCGGTTCCCTCGCCCTAAAGTCTATGGGTTTTTTGAATGGGTTTTTGCTAAATCTCCTGAAATAAGGCATGTGGTTAACAAAGCCTCTAAATATTTTCACGTTTTGATCTATGACAAAATCTTGATCTATCTAAAACACACCAGTTATAAAGTGCTTGTGGTTTTTTAAACTTTATTGTGTCTGCTTGTGGTTTTTTAAACTTTATATAGGCTTCAAAATGTATACATTTTGTATTAACTTGTAAATATTATCTTGATAGACAAAACGTGTAAGGGTCACAACTCTTTGTTGAACACAGATCTTATTTTTTGCAATTTTCCAAAAGTCTATGGTGAAAATGGATAGCTTTTTGATCGAGGGAACCCGTGCGCCCATGACTTCCGAGTTGTCCTACAAAGTGACGTCATAACTTCGGCACTCTATTCCAGCGCGACCAAGATCAGAATAAAGAAGCTGCTTTTGTGCTCATTCAAACTGCTTTAAGGTAAAGTATCTAGTAAAATATAATATCAGATATTATTCACTGAATGTCATTATAGGAAGATTACTACAGAAGATTAGCTATTAGAACAGCTAGAACTTGTGAATTGACTTACTAGCTAAAGAGTGACGTGCACTGTCTAGTAATGCGCAGATCGCAGTTAAGTTATATCCATGGGCGCAGGCGCTGTGGATAATCCACGGGCGGGTGGGCTAACGTTAACGGAATGTTAGGCCTAATAAAAAAATAACATTCTGATTGATTGCAGGTGGGTAGCAGGTGGATGGGATAGATCATTAATGATGGCAATATTAAAACTACGTGTAGGCCTAAGGTTACATGTAGGCTATGCGGCTCGAGTGTGTTGCTTAAATCTGAGCAGTTGATGAACTGCTGTTTGGGGAACTGCCAGAAACTCAAAATTGTGTAAAAATTCCCACCTTGGAGAATATTCACGTAAACACAGTCGGTCGTGACTTAAATTAATGTGAAGCCACCTTTCCACTGCAAAAAATATACAGACAGAAAGAATGAATTTGCCACCTAGTAGCAGGCGGAAATGATCTTTCATTTTGACCGTCCGCTCTCACATCTGAGAGAAGTTCATTCTTGCAGTCTCGCCAATAATCCCTGTTAAAGGGATTGTTCACCCAAAAATGTAAATTCTGTCAGTAATTACTCTCCCTTATGTTGTTCAACCCCGTAAGACTTTCGTTCATCTTCGGAACACAAATTAAGATATTTTAGATTAAATCTGAGAGCTGGATCACTCCTCCATAGGCTTCTAAGGGATTGAAACTTGCCAGCCCTGAAAAGTTAAAGACATCGTTAAAATAGTCCAAGTGACTACAGTGGCTCAATCTTAAAGGGGACCTATTATGCAAAATTCACTTTTGCATGGTGTTTGGACATAAATGTGTGATGGCAGTGTGTGTACACAACCACCCAGCAGTGATAAAAATCCATCCACTCCTTTTTTTTAAATCCCCATAAATCATAAGCGGTGTCTCCCAACGACCTGTTTTCCGAATGCGGCTTTAGTAACGTCACTAAAGCCACAGGCCCCGCCCACGAGTGTTGACAGACACTGCCGTTTTAACATAGAACCGCCCTGATCGAGTTCACAGCGAGTTGAGAGTTTTACACATCCGCCATTGCTGCACTGACGAGAATGTCTCCCAAGCGTTGTCAGTGACTACGTTTACATGCAGCCAATAACCCGTTCAAAACCGGGATATAAGCAATAACCCGATCACGCACGGCCATGTAAACACCGGCAAAAACCTGAATATGCTCATATCCCGGGGATATCAAAACCGGGATATGATACCTGGGGTACCCCTTTTCTAACCCAAATTTTTGGTCATGTAAACGCGTAGCGGCATATCCCCATAATGATTTGTGTTCTGCGCATGTTCTATTCGGAAGGAATCTTGGTCTTTTGAGTAGAGGAACTTCTCTGCGCATACAAAAACCCGCGTGCAGTATACCGGAAGTAAACATGGCGAGACGCAGCACAGCATACATTTGGAGTGAGGTCAGTACCAGCACCAAAGCGCAAAGGTGATCGCTATCTGCCCCGAACTATTCATTATCCGCGTGCTGCTGCTGTTGTAGTTGTCTTTGGATACAGGAAGAAGAATCGGAAATGACGCATATTGCGTCTTAAGGTTGTCCGTACGTCCAGACGCTAACCCTGCGTCGCCGTTTACATCGGGATATTGCAATTCAATGTATAGAGGAGTAACTCTCTCTGCTCACGCATGTAAACGGGATATTCCTAATGTTACAGAAACCCGAATAGTGACCTTAACCCGACCATAACCCGAAAATTGGCTGCATGTAAACGTAGTCAGTGACTACGATTACATGCAGCAAATAACCTGTTCAAAACCGGGATATTAGCAATAACCCGGTCACGCACGGCCATGTAAACAACGGCAAAAACCCGAATATGCTCATATCCCGGATTTTAAAAACCGGGATATGATACCTGGGGTACCCCTTTTCTAACCCGAATTTTTGGTCATGTAAACGCGTATCGGCATATCCCCATAATGATTTGTGTTCTGCGCATGTTCTGTTCGCAAGGAATCTTGGTCTTTTGAGTAGAGGAACTTCTCGGAGCATACAAAAACCCGTGTGCAGTATACCGGAAGTAAACATGGCGGGACGCAGCACAGCATACATTTGGAGCGAGGTCAGTACCAGAACTAAAGCGCAAGCAAAGGCGATCGCTATCAGCCCCGAACTATTCATTATCCGCGTGCTGCTGCTGTTGTTGTTGTCTTTGGATACAGGAAGAAGAATCGGAAATTACGCATATTGCGTCAAGGTTGTCCGTACGTCCAGACGCTAAGTGCGTCGCCGTTTACATCGGCCCTGTCCCAAATGGCACACTCCGGACTTGTGGACTTCCTCAGAGTCCACACTTCGGTGACGTCATTTAGTGCAGACCTATAGGGCCATTAGCGCGAGTCCGCGAGGGCGCATTGAGAGGTATTTTTGGAGCAGACTCGATCGTCACGTCTGAAACAGGAAGAAGGTCTCAGCTCAGACGTCGAAGCTGAATAAACTTAAAGGTCATCTCATCAGTCCCTTTATTAGAAAAAATTCACAAATATCAATTAAAAAAATTACAGTCCTTAGCATCGAGAACAGGATTTATTTTCCCAAATTTTGATTTTCCCAAATCTTATGTCCATGTGAACTACACAGCCTGTTTTTACAGTTCTATAATTGTATATGCCACCTGGGCATTAGAATAGATGTCATGGTTATATAAATGATCAATACAGTTGTACATAATAATACATAATGTTCAATTTTAACACAAAATTAAAATGTAAAGAAAAATGTAAAGGTTTTAATATTCATACTACGTTTATAGGACTCCGTAAAGCCATGACATTCGGTTCTATTTATGTAATGAATCATAATGCGATCGTATTATTTAATACGCTATTATTATGTTTGAGATATCAACCACTGGTCGATAATGTTTGTATAAACTGTAATTAACAACTGGTAAAATGTACGCCTATATCATAAATCCATGTTAACAGTCCGTGAGCGAAATCTCCTCCCATCCGTTTTCTGATTGGCATTTCGCAAGGATTCCTGGGTAGTTAAGTGCGTGGAGCCTGCATCTATGCGGGCTTCGCGGAAGATGTATGTATCTCCATACAGCATATATTATCTAGCTCTGTGGTCATCATTGTCCGACTCCGGGTCGAAATGAACACGGCTACTGAGAGTTTATGTTTTGATATATTATCATTCCGTGAGATGAGATTGTCCTGACCATAGACATCATATAGACTGACCATCCTGACACGCAGCTCGAGCTCGTGAGGCTCCGCCCTCTGGGCCGGCAGCAGCTACTTATTTGCATTTAAAGGGATACACACTAAAAGAGTGCTGTTTTGGCAAAAATTCTGTTAAACATCATCACTGCATAAGAGACACTCAGAGTCAAATTAATAAAAAAGAAAAGTATTTATTCTTGCAAGAATAGGTTCAGTCTAGTACACAGAAGTTACGCTGTACTAGAAAGTGACACACCCCAGGAAGATATGAGACAACCTTTATACTCTTTTCAAGGTTCCTCCTCACCCGCTGTACCTTTCACCCACCCAGATAAGGTCCTTACTGCTGTTCAGTTTCTACTTAAAGACACAAACTGGTACTGAAATAAACTGGCCAAAACTGACCGTCCCTAAGGTCAGAGGTCCTGTCCCATATGTTCCTGAAACGTCACGCACAAGCCCAAGCACATACACACATATACTTTTATACTTGAATAGGTTCTTTCTCTTATGATACCTGTTTGGGATTAATGACTATTAAAATTTCTACTACAGTGCGTTTTTCTGAGCTTCAAAAAGTGACAATTTAAACATGCTGTTAAAAAATATCTGTTGGGTATTTTGAGCTAAAACTTCACATACACACTCTGGGGACATCAGAGACTCAATTTACATCTTGTGAAAAGGGGCATAATAGGTCCCCTTTAAGTTTATCAAGCGACGAGAATACTTTTTGTGCGCAAAAAAACTAAAATAACGACTTTATTTCAACTATTCATTTCCTTCTCTGTGGGCCTCGAGTGAGTTCACTAGTGTAACAGCGCTGCGCTTCTGTGTTGTACGTCACACGCATCACACACATGACCAGCGTCGGCCAATAGTGAGCCTACGTGTGGCGTAGCTCTACGCAATCACACTACGTTAACTCACTCGAGGCCCACAGAGAAGGAAATGAATAGTTTAAATAAAGTCGTTATTTTTGTTTGTTTTTGCGCACAAAAAGTATTCTCGTCGCTGGATAAGATTGAGCCACTGTAGTCACTTGGACTATTTTAACAATGGCTTTAATAACTTTTCGGGGCTTGCAAGTTTCAATCCCTTAGAAGGCTATGGAGGAGTGATCCAGCTCTCAGATTTAATCAAAAATATCTTAATTCGTGTTCGGAAGATGAACGAAGGTCTTACGGGGTGGAACAACATGAGGGAGAGTAAATACTGACAGAATTTTCATTTTTGGGTGAACTATCCCTTTAAAAGCGCATCTTCTGCACTAAACGATAATCCTTGTGTTGAGTTGTGTCCTCAAAAGCCAGGTAGTGTTTTACCCACACTATCAATATTTCTTTTTGCTCCTCCAGTAATTAATTAATTTTAAATGAATGCAATAGCAAGAGCTTTTATTCACCATGGTAGGATGATGACTAGCCTATATTAATGCAAATATTAAACAGCTATGCATATAGGACAAATGACCTCCAATAAGTTTGTAAGGAAATATCCAATCTAACTCCACTTTTACTTTCAAATGATTGCTTTAATTGTTTTATATTTTCAAATTACAAATTACTTGTATTTTAATTAAATGCATTTTTCACAGCAGTATTTTGTATTTTATTTAAATACATTTGATGAGTAAGTATTTGTAATTTGTAATTAAATACTTTTTGATGTATTTGTGCCCATATCTCTGAAAATGTATCCATCCATTTGAAGAGCAGCGGTTTGTGACCTCATCAGAGAGGTAAGACTATTTAATTCAGATAAGCTTTAATTTTATGCCAAACGCATCACCAACTATCTTTCTGTCACCACAGCCTCAGCCTCAAGGAGTGATTTAATCAAATATACTAATGAGACAGACAGAAAGGCAAGCAAAATCTAATTCTCATTAGTCTCCAATGACAACAAACACTGAATCAATCCCCGTCAGATGTCTTTGCCCTTTTCTAATTTTCACCCACGCTCAATGAAGGAAATTAGCAAATTTCATCCCGGGTATTCTAGAAGATCAATGGCTTCTTTTGAGTAATTTGTTTTCACATACAAACAACCACATATAAACCATTGTGAAATGATTTTTGAATCAAGAAAATAATGCTGAAGAATAACCAATTACTTACCTGATTGAGTTGGATTAATGCATGCATTTGAACTTTCCTTTTCCTCAACATTTAGAAAACACGAAATTATTAAATAATTTAAAGGAAATTATTATGCGTAGAACTCGTAAGACAACTCAAGAAATACATAATCTGTAAAGGTAATTGTTAAAATGATGGCAGATTTTAAGTCATACCAACTTCAATCAAGATATTTGCCTAATTTACCTAACTAAAATGTTTGCTTTTACAAAAAAGAATGAATACCCAATTTTTATTAAAGTATTGGTTTACATTGATATTGATGAGAAAGCATGGACATTTTAAACTAACATTCTGTAGCATAACTATAGGCTAACTCATGTGCAACACGGATGTGGAATTCAATTCTTTGCAAAAAGTAACTGTAAAACGAACCTGAAGCACGCAGCAAGACAGATCATAAATCAATATGTCTCATTTTCACATAATCTCAAGGTTGAGAGGAGTTATAAATCTGAAAGGTGAAGGATTGAGAAAGGATGTGAGATTTGTGAAAAATGTATATATGAAATACAAAAAAGATGTATTTCTATTTCCGCCTAGTTCCGGAAAAAATTACACACAGCTTCCAGCAAATCTCTGCTCCTGTGAGAATCTCTGCCACATTGCATGCCATTTTTAGAAGAGAAGATGGTATCCTTTACATGCAGGCCATATGCCGGCGGTTTGGGATAGGCTGTTTTCTAAATGCTGAAATCAGTTCACATTACTCTCATTCAAAGACACATGCGCCGCCTCTCATAAACCATGAAGTTAATGGTCTTGGTGACCTTTTGACATCAGATGCATATATCCATATAGTGACAATGCATGTGATAGACTGAGAGCTGACTGTTATTACCAAAATAATTGTTCCTAATTTGGCATGGGAGAATTTTAGAAATCATAAGCATTGTTTAATATGTCAGTCACTGTGCTCCTATGATAATAATAATAATAATAAAAATGATGGATTATGATGGTTTCTTAAGTGACATCTCACTGCAGACCAAAGGGAACTGAATTTGAGTTTGATGTATTGCAGCCCAGAATTTCTCCTCGATTAATGCACTGTAATAAATCGCTGAGGCCGAGTTTAAAAGCAAATGCATCAAAAACCATACATGCTGGTTTACCGTCTGCTGTATCATTTGTTTTTTAAATGCTCCTATTGATGTTCATACCGAAGGTTTCAGTGTCACTGTTTGATATGACCATAACATACTCTATTGAATAGCATCCAGTGTCCTGTCCAAAGTTTCAAAGAGTCAGATGGTATTTTATTTTATTTTGTTTTAACAAAAATTATACACATCTGAACTCAATGCTGCATGTTGCTTTATGATTTATGAGTCACACTAAAAATCATTCATGATGTGTCAGCCAGTCCCAGACAGAAATATCAAACGACCACATATTACATGATTAAATATCATCTGCTGCCTACTGAGGATCATTAAAGTATCATATATCAAACCATTTCATTAATAGGACATAATGGAGAACTGAATTACAGTAATATCATCACAGAAATCATTCCTTACAAACAGTACTTTATTCCTTTGAAGTCCTCGAAAGTCATATGTTTTATTTTATAAGGCATGAAGGGAATAACACGAAACTCTATTATTGTATTTTATTATTTTTTTGCATCAACCCCTTTACAAATGTACTATGATAAGAGTTTAATAAGAAGATCCTAATTTGATATGGTTTGCACTGTGACTTTTTACTGTTACATTACCCTAAACATTTTACTAATAAATATTTTTTAAAAACATGGAAGTACATTGAAAATCCAATCAAAGATAATACAGTAATATAGGCAATATATAGCCTAAAGTGGAGGAGTTGTGATCCATGGCCCATAGTTCCGGACGTTTTTTAAACGGAAGTGCAGTGAAAATCCAATATAGGCTACTATCAATGAGATAACAGTAAGCATTAAGCAATATATTGTAGCCTAAAGTGGGGGAGTTGTGATTAGTTCCTGGCGTTTTTTTAAACTAACAAACCAATGTTCCTAAACGCTTTTAAGTTATTTTAATCAATTTTGAATCATACTAAATATATTTTTCAGTTGTCAATAATTTTGCCCGTCAACTGTTAGTGTTTTGCAAGGGATTGTGACTCGGCGTTCTTTAAGACCACGCGTGCGCACAGCGTGCGTGTGTGTGTGTGTGTGTGTGTGTGTGGGTGTGTGTGGACTGACGACTGTGGATCTAAGTTCAGTGGAGGCTGGAGCTTCAGTGTGAAGAATAAGATGTGTGAGCGAGCAGAACTGTGGGGTTGTAAAGCTGCTGTCGGTGAGGCTGAATAACACGCCTGGACTAAACGGACCGAATTATACACTTCACAATATGAAGACGCGGACGGTAGCGCAAACTCTCTCTGACATTATTTAGAGTAACTTTAGCTGCCATTACAAACATTTACCATGGTATACAGTTTCCGTCACAGCGGCGTATTTATCACAGTTATGGTTGTCTTGTTTATTTTTTTAATATCAGTTGTGTCAATGGCAAGACCTAATACTATTTTGGCGGAAACTATGGCTGCCATTGTAAATTATTGTAAGATAGCCTAATCTTTACAGGTGCCCACATGGTTAATTTTTGATTAAACAAATAAATGTTTGGTGAGCACGTTTGTATGATGAAATTGACATGTATATAAATGCATTGTAATTTAAATGTAAAAACTTATTAAGGAGGTAGTTTTTTAAAAAAAAATATATAGGCCTATATAATTTTGGTTAATTACATTACTTTCATATTTTTCAAATGGCAACATTATAAAACATTCATTTGGACTTCTTGCAATAAATTTACACTGTAAAAGCGCAATTAAATTGTCCTTGAAGATAAAATTGAACCCTAAATATTATCGGTATTATCTATGCTTTATTATTTATGCATTTTGTTTTGAAACACACTATATGTATCAGAATCTTTTTTTTTTGTGATACATTTTTGGCTTGCAGTGTAGCTTGTTTTGAGCCTTAAACAAACCCCTCTATTACCTGTCATGTTTGAATTTACAACTAATGGCTAGTCATTTCAGTTGTCTTCTTGGCACTGAATATAGACTACTGAGAGTTTTTATTTGACATATAATACGCATATTCACCCAACATTTCATTCATGCTTCAAAATTATCCTTTTTATTTACTGATGCATTTATATGTCAGCAGAATCATAATTGGAGGATAATCTGAGCATCCTTGATGATAAATGTTCTTCTTTTTCCTCTTGTTTCAGCGTCATGGGATCATATTGATTGGTTTTGTGACCGTTCTTACAAGCTTATTATTCCTGTACAACAGCAGTTTTACCGACACACCTGAAGATCAGATTCAATCAGATGGACATCAGATGAACGTTCTCAGTCAGCAAACATCCTACTTAGAAGGTTACAGTAGCATCATTGATCATAAGGTGACTTACTTACTTTAGGTCTGTAAAATGCCATCAAGCACTAAAATGATTAATATAGCACTTTAAAACAAAACGGTTTAAGATATTCCTTTTTCCTGGGGCTTTAACAGTTTGTTTTTTCCTTTGAATGTTGCATTCGATGACTATAGAGTCACCTCAGTCTGTTTTTTTCTATATCCTCAATTGAGAGCTCCAAAATGTCTTTTTTTTTTAAAGTAAATGTTAACATCTGGAAAATTTTGAATTTTTCTTTAAAGGGGTGATGAACTAAGAAATCAAATTTTCCTTGAGCTTTTGACATCTAAGAGGTCACCATATTATAAGAATATCCTGTAAGTTTCAGAACTGAAAACGTCCTTTTTAGTCCAATAAATGCTTTTATTGACACCAGGCTCAGCAAACGACTCGTTTTTCAAACTGGGGAACTATGACGTCAAAGAGGATAAAACACCACCCCCGCAGAAGAAGATCAACGCCTACTTCAACACAGCCGGTTTAGCCCCGCCCACCGATTCGCGCATTACAGGCATAGCTAAATAACATAGGCCTACCTCGTGATGACAAACCGGATCGAGCTACTGAGCAGTAAACATGCCGTTTACTAAATATTGTGCAGTGCCTGGTTGTGGAAGAAGACAGTCGCTGCATAAGCTTCCTCTGGATTCCAATAGGAATGCATGGTTAAAATTTATTTTAAATGAGGTTCCAGCTGATGTGGGTAAAACATTGTCTGTTTGTTCGCTTCATTTCGCCGAGGACTGTTTTGTAAAGAAGTCACAGGTCGAGACAGGATTTGCAGACCGATTAAGATTGAAAAACGGTGCTGTGCCTTCTAGTTTGGATCCGACAGGAATGGTGCAACACACTTATGTGAGTAAAATTTCTATAAAAACATTAAAGATAGCCTACATTAGAAGTAGCATAAACAATTAACAATAACTTACCACGCTGTCACAGGCTGAAGTATCCGTTGTATTTGAGGTGTTGTTGGTTCATTGTCCTGCGATTCGAGATCGGACTCTGGGTCGAACATGTATGGGCGAATCATTCCGGTTGCCATTTTACAACATTGGAAGTTTTCAAAACAATTTCCCCCACGTGCACTGACGAGTGAGTTGAAACTCATTAACTCATTACGTCATAAGTTGACCTCAGACAACAATATAAATTTTTTTTAAAAGCCAGTTCATGACCCCTTTAAATCCATAATCTAACTCTTAGACCAGGCTGTGGTCTCCTATACGTCACCTTTGCACAACAACTTAATTGTCCCTAGAATTTTAATTTTGCTCACTAATGTATAAACCCATTAAATCGTCTTTGGAAACTTCAAGACATTTGGACGATAACTTAAACGTGAAGAATAACGGCACTGTTCAGTATCCTTACATTTTTTTTATCAAACTGTTTTGATGCAGTTGCATTTTTCCTTAGTCGTCAAATAATATCATCATGCAGATGGGTATTATTACATTGGCACTGGCATTTATGATATGCAGTGCACAATAATATTCAGAAGACTTGACCATCTTTCTTTCTTTCCATCATTTCTCTGTCTTCTGCCTCTGCAGTTTTTCATGATAAATCGGGTGCAGGCTTTTAAAGCCTTTTAAATTACACTATCCAGTGATCCTATAATTTCTTCCTTTACCCCATATCAGATAATGTGGAAAGCTGCAAGCAGGTGTTTGTCAAGCTTTGGCCTCATCTTAAGGCGTTGTAATCACCAGAACTATCAACTATGTCTCTCTCTCTCTCTCTCTCTCTCTCTCTCTCTCTCTCTCTCTCTTTTCTTTCACTCACTCATCTGTATTTTGTCACTGAGGATTTGGTTTAACACTGTCCTAACTGTTATTTCTATTTACTCTCTGGGTGTTTAAATGCACTTGTAGTTTTATGTATAGGGTGTGTGTAATAAGAGATTTTTACACACTTATTACTCGTGTAAGTATATAGGATCGCATGTTTTGGTCATTAAAGGGCTAGTTCAGCTCTGTATCATTTACTCACCCCCCATGTGACTTTCTTTCTTATGTGGAAGATAAAAATACATTTTTGATGAATGTTCACACAGCTCTTCTCTATAAATTGAAAGTGGATCGGGGCAGAGAAGTGTCAAGCTCCAAAAAGAACAAAGAAGCACAAAAAAGCATCAGTATGCTCTATATTCCAAGGCTTCTGAAGCCATACAATAGCTTTGTGTCAGGAACAGAAGTAAATAGTTTAAGGAACATAGTATACTTGCTTGACAGTCATAGTCGCCTCATTCACTTTAATTGTCTGGAAAAGAGCAGCTTGGACATTCATAAATAACCCTCAAAGACAGTGGTTTAAAAAGACACGATTTTTGTTTGAACCATCCCTTTAATATGGGTGTGATGAAATATAAAGCATCCTTATATTAAACATCTAAGATAAATTTTGTTCTTGTTAGTGAAATGTTTATTTTATTTTTGACATCTTTGTCATATTTAGATTTGACCCTGATTGAAGCATGTTGATCTCATTGTCATGAGGCATCTCTATCATACTTCTCATTGACTGAGACAGCTCTCAAGTCTACCGGTTCTCATTAGTCGAAAAAGCACTCTTATCCGAGCTAATTAGAGCGCCAGGATTTAGAGACAGATTTTAATGGATACTGTGTAAAAGTAATTTTGTAACAGTCAGAAGCGTAAGATTTCCTCGTGTTAGTGTAAATGAATAGTCAGTGTAGAAGATAGCTAAATGAACATGGCCTCAAAGTCTTTATCACAAGCATTTTCTAACTATCAGCAAGGAAATGTTTTCTCCAATTTCATTTCACCCTGCAGAGTTGCTGGAAAACATGCCGAGGACCTGTCTGATGAGAAAAGCTCATTTTGAATGGTGTGATGGCTATGATCTAATGTCAACCTACTTTTGCCATTTTAGCAATTGACTTAAGTCAGCTTTAAACATAGGATATGATGTTTTAAAGACTCCCTGTTTTGAAAATGAAGTTTTTAATGTTGTTTATATGTCTATGTTTAAGACAAACCATGTGCAAATTCATCAGTCAACACCATTTCATAGTATATTCTTCTTAAAAATGCTGTGTACCAAAAACATTCTTAACCTGTTAACCTTCAAGCCCACTTTTGAAAAATCCCAGAAATGGCATACCCAAACTTAAACAGATACAGTTCATGAACCCTTTGCACTAAAAGCACAAGCATGATCTCATTTGAAAGCTGACACCTAGTAGTTTATTGTAAATGTAGAATTAATTATTGTCATAATGAAAAAAAAATGTTTAAATAGCTTCAAAGTTTTGTAAAGTTATTAGAAATTTATTTTTATGAAACATCTTCATAAAAATAAAATTGAAGTTGGCCCTGGAGCAATCTAGAAATGCACTGCAGCTAAAGCCATATGTGTGACCATTTTATATTTAAAATCTGAAAATGATAAGTCTAAAACTCTGTATTTAGTTAAATGTTTTTCAAGATCATGTCAAATTACTTTATTTTGATTAGACTCTAAAATGCAAACTGATGTTTATTCATCGTCATCTATTCAGTCTATTGTCTCTATTATTTTGTGGTGCATACGAGCCCCATTCGCAGTTTGAAACTGCCCGTTTCCTACCGTCACAAACAAGTAAACAATCCCGTCAATGTGCTGGGCGGGGATTTTACACAGTGAGCGCAAGAACACCTTTGAGAAGGGACAGGAAATATTTTAATTCAAACAACATGAGGTTCATAGCGTTACTAACAATGCTGTTTTTTAGAAGGCATCTGACTTTGAGATGGGCGAACGGGAACATGGTTTGTGTAACGTTAACAACACATTATTAGCTGTTTGATAATGTAGACAAGCAAAAGTCTAATCATATCAATTACCATTATGTGTACGACTTTGTAGAGAGCGATACATAAAGCGCATCACCATTCTGATACATCGACTTGTAGATGACCCTGTGTAATTCGCTCTTCCTCTTCTTTTGAATCAGTTTTTGGTTCAAACATATATGACAGAATTAATCCAATATTTCCACTTGCCATTGTGTAGCGTTTACTAAAGTTGACAGAGTGGATCAGTTAGTCAGAGCTGGTGTGAGTGAGTGGAGGCAGGGACTAGTTTACATGTTCATGGATCCGCATATACTAAACGAAGCAAGTGTAGTTACATTCAAGATATTTTAAGACATGAAGGATTTTTTTTCACAGGGAAAAAACATTTAAATATCTCACTCTGATTATCAAAGATGAGTTTTTATTGACTGCAGGGGGACTTAAATAAAATATGGGATATTTAACTTATTAATTTCCCCTATTTTTACATTTAGATTACCTTTGCCACCACCTAACATTTAAAGTTACTCTTTAAAAACACAAATGTTTGAATAACGCTTAATGCAATCTGTAGCAAATGTCGGAAGTAATATAAATTCTTTATACTGTAGATTATAATGTTGTGTTGCCTACATTCACGTGTAGTATTTAAAATGATTACTTTTTAGAGTTATATCTTTAATTTATGTATGTACAGTGTGTATATATATATATATATATATATATATATATATATATATATATATATATATATATATATATATATCAGATATCATCTGAATCAAACCTTTTACCTCAAAAAGTGTCTCAGAAAGAGAGAGGAAGATTGCTGTTAGAGTAATTATGATCATATGTCCAACTGGAGAGAGCTTAAGAATGAGGATGTTAATAAGGGAATAATAAGTGTGGATGGGCCTGATTTGTGTTCTCTCCACTGGGCTATTATCTCCTTGGAAACGACCCTGTTTATCACAGCAGAAGAAATCTAATAGAGTCTATATACCTAATAGTACACGAGACAGTAAACCATTTACACTGTTTCTTTCACAGTTTTATGCATGTTCATTTATAGATCAGTTAGTCTATGATTAACGCAGCAAAGTCTGTTTTAAAGAGGGTTTCTGTTTCATAGTCTCTCTCTTGAGTATGTGGCCACATTCCTCGGAGGTCGTAAAATCTCCTTATCATGCCCTGTAACATGACACTGTTTCTTTCACTTGTGTTTGTTCATTTGGGCTGTGTGAGGAGTTTCATAAACCTTTGTATATAATGAATAAATAGTATGTGTCTGATTGGTCCATACCCTACATAGTTTATCCGCTCCTCGGCAACCAACAAGAGGAACCTCTGCGCTTCTCGTCCACTGACCACGATTCAGCCATTTCTTTTTTGGAAGTTTTTTTTCTTCAAGCAAGTCAAGCAAGTAGTTTTAAAACAGGTGCTACAGCGGTGGCTGTTACTGGCTATTTAAATCTAGCGGGTTTGATGTCTAGCAAATACAATGACGCTGGTAGTGACGATTCTGTCTGTCTGACCAATCAGTGATCTACAGTGCCTCCACGTCACATTTTAGTATCGGTACGGTACGCTTGGAACCTCAACAGAGGTGGTACCATTTAAAGCGAGCCGAAGTGAGCCGTACCGTACCGTGCCATGCAGTGGAAAAGCGGCACAAGTGAGCCGTACCGAGCCGAGCCGTACCGTACTATACAGTGGAAAAGCGCCAAAGCGTGCCGTACCGAACCGTACCGTACCATGCAGTGGAAAAGCACAAAAGCGTGCCGTACCGAACCGTACCGTACCATGCAGTGGAAAAGCGCCAATAATTAATGAGAAGGCCCTACTCGAAGCTGCCAGATCAGACAAAAAAATATAAATTCAAGATGCACTGAATCCGGTAAGAATGCATTTAATCTTTCTAGTCTTTCCTGATGGAATTTATGTGCTTATTTGGAAATGTACTTTTTAGCGATTTCGATTATTATTTTCACTTAATTTTTTAGATTGAATAGACCAGTTCTGTTAAAATGAGTTTTATATTATTAGTGACGTTCACAGCGCCGGTCAGCGCATTTTTTTAAAGCCTATTAGCAATTTAAAGCATGTTAACATCACTGCAAAAAGACATCTAATATAATATAAAATCAATATTTATTCACCTAGTATAATAATAGAAAGTTCTCTCCCTCGTGTCCCGCAAAATTGGGTCTGCTGACCTGCAACAGATCAATAGCCAGGTGGTCACCCTAGCTCGGTTCCCACGCCGTATCGGCTCAAATGAGTGTGATAAATCAAGTGTGTATTCATTCCGGTCCAAAACGCTTCACTCTCTTCACTCACTTCACTCACCAACAGAACCAACCAACCCCGTTACGTAGGCTGTGACGTCACTCCAAAATGGCGACTCGCTAAATGGATAGCTATCTAGTAATTACGAAGATAATTTTGTCATATCTGTGGTTTTAACAACTTTTTAAAATAAAATCTTAGGCAATGTGATTTTTCTAATATATGTAGCTACCACCAATGCCAAAGCATTGACGTTTCATTTCCCCTTTAAAGCTGCCAAATTATAATATTAAAAATAATATCTATATGGCAGTTTTTCCCCATGGTATCGATGTCAAAATTGTGGCCAGTGAAAATGTTGAGTAGCTTGGGAAAACCACTAGCCACAATGGCTATATATATATATATATAATATCACAGCTACATAGATGTCCTCTTTCTCTTTTGTTTTTATTCAGGAAAAGGTCCAATTCATGGCTCAGCACAGGTTGGTTCACCATGGCAATCGCTATGGAGGTTTGTGACAGAATCGACGTCTATGGCATGATTCCTCCTGAGTTCTGCAAGTGAGACTTTCTGTTTGATATTTACCATGATGCTGTTGGGTCACTCTTTGGTTTAACATGATTTAATTCAAACCTCATTGCATTTTGGTGGTTTATGACAGATTCAAACATGCACGTCTTTTCAGGTCTCCCAAGCCCTCAGTGCCGTATCACTACTACGAGCCTGCAGGGCCGGATGAATGCACCATGTATGTCTCCCACGAGCAGGACCAGCATGGCAGCCACCATCGTTTCATCACAGAGAAACGTGTCTTTGCCAAATGGGCACGTATGTTCAACATACACTTCTATCAACCTGAATGGAGACCGGCGCCTGTCGCAAAGAACAGCACAGACTCCACCTGAGGAACGATGGGTTGTTTTTAGGACTCAGAACCTGTTGGACACAGTGTGTCCTTTTGAGGACAAATGAATGTTTTAACTTAAACATTTTAACTTGAACATGAATTATACTGTTCTTTCTAGAGGATTGAAACATCAAGAACAACTTCATACAAGACACTTTATGACAGACTGGTCATTTTAATTGCAAAAACTGATGTGCCGAATGAAAATTTTCAAAGATCGTAAAATGTGACAAGAAGATACAGTACATTATGATCAGTATACTTAATGATCCGCATTGGTTCATAATTCAGAAAACTGGGTTACTGTATAATTATATCACATTTTCTGTTGCTAGCAATTACTAGTTTGATATCTAAGGCCATATTGTTCTCCCGGTGCAATTTCATTTAAAGCATAGAGCCTCACTAATTTGTGCCAGTTTAAGAATGTCAAGCATGTTACAAATGTACTTCTCTTGGTGGCATGAAACAGAACCATTTGTGCATTTTCCAAATTAGACTTTTTTTCCCCATAGGGCCTCATTAGATTGGTCTGATTTAGTTTTTGTACAGTACATGTGAAAAAGATGTTTATCTCTTAAATTAAGCTGTAAATGTTGATTTATGCTAATAATACTGTGATGTTCTCAGTAGTTCTAGTCTTGACTCTAAATCAGGTTCCCAGACCGTTTAATGGCAATTCTATTTGACTATTTTACGTTTGGTGGCTAATTCATATGAATTTGTTTCAAATGATCAAATGTTTTTGTAAGATCAGCTTTAGGGGCTTCACACATCTATGACATCATTGGAACTTCAAAAGATTTTTCTATGGCATAACTGAAATTTTAAGTCTGCAGCAGTTTTCAAACTGAGAAAATAAGTGGGTCGCATAGTCTGAGAATGGTGATAAATATGAAAATAAAAGTTCTCTAATTTAATTAACAAGTATGTTGGTAGCCATAACTTGTATTTGGTTAATAGTTCAAAAGACTAGCATATTAATATTTTTTCCATCCTGTAGGGCATCCCTGGCCCTCGAGATCCACTTACCTACAGAGTTCAGCTCAAACCCTGATCAAACTGACTCAAATGCCTGTAGCTTTCTAGTAATCCTGAATCTTTAGCGTAGTTGTGTTTGATTAGGGTTGAAGGGATCTTAATGGCCCAGAGTTTAGGGGCTTTGTATTTAAGACATTTTGAATTCTGTGGTTCTTTTGTAAACCATCTATGTACTTTTGCTTTCAAAGAACTTTACTTCTCTGTTAGCAAAATGGTACCTATAACCAGTGCTAAAATGTGTCCATGCAGACCTTCAATGTAACATCAAGAACTTTCTAATTGTCATAAAATCTCAAAAACCATGTGTCAAAAAAGTTATTTCCTGAATTTTGTCACATTAATCGTTTATATTGGAGTTTCCCAATCTTTGCACTCTGGCACAAATGCTAAAACAATCCCTCATATTAACCCCTGTCTTTACTGTTTTCCCCACAACACTGAACCAAAACCGCCAAGTCTGACCATGACAGCATGACCTTTACAGAGAGAGAGAGAGAGCTGTCTTTGTTTTGTTTTTACAATTCTGCGCTGCTCTTCCTTCAATTCCCATTATAAAGGTTGTGTGAGAGTGTATTGACTTGCTGCCTTCAACGTTGTTCATTTTGCCTCTACAGCTGGAGGTTGGGACTAAATGTGGAATGCTAATAGTGTGGCATTCTGTGTTCTTGCTCAGGCTTATGGGAACTGCTCTGGTCTAATAGGATATCACTCTATGAGTTCTGCTTATCCGCAGTGGTCGGTGAATGTGCCTAGCACAACAACGACTGTCCCTCAGGAAGTCAAGGGAAATTGAAGGGCTTTAAAGGACGCAGGAGTCAGTAAATGAGGCTGGTCTTTGATTCAGCTCTGCTGGCTGCCCCTGTAATCATCACCCGAGGCAACATCATGATTACGGATGACCTTGGATCAGGAAGGAGGCCTGAATAAAATATGGCATGAATGACATTTCAACTTGGTTTGTGTTACATTCTCATTTTTTAAAAACCTGCTGCGTTTACAAATGTCTCTGATTGGAGAGGGTTGTGTTGAAGGTGGGTGGGTTTTCTCTGTTGTTTCTTAGAAAAATGTTCAGTTTCACACAATTTCTCCATCTAAGCATGTCGTAGAATGCTTTAACAAAACATTGGCATGAATAACACCAGTTTGTCATTTAACCTCAATCCCTTAACAGACAATAAGGCTGAGTCAGAAATCGCATACTCACTTCAGTAGGTTATTTTGAATAAAAAGTATGCTAATAAATATGTTACATATAGTATGAATGTAATTTGGACGTAATACATTTGCCATGTTGCCATTATCTTAGGTGACCTACCAAGGTCAGTTACGTCGCTTCACCTCCATTCACGAATCCTCTACCGTGGCCTCATGGGATAATGCACACTTCAGAATCTCACCGGAAGTATACATCCGGGGTACATTTTGGCTATATTTTATGAGTACTGTGAATTCGGACAGACTTCTTTTGTCACAGCTTTTTTGTGTGCCTACTACATAGTAGGGAAGTAGGCTATGCGATTTTGGATGCAGCCAAAGTTAATGGATTGATAAATTGTTGTCGACTCATTTACATTTATTTATTTAGCAGACGCTTATATCCAAAGCGACTTACAAATGAGAACAATAGAAGCAGTGAAACTAACAATAGGACAACAATAGGCCTATGTAAGTGCTATGACCCTTCCCAGTTTAATCTATCGCAGCATCTCCTTTTTAATTTTTTTTTTTAAAGATAATAGATAGCCTATAGAATAGATGATAAAGTGTTTGTATTAATGGATCAGGTGTTGCAGAAAAAGATGCATCTTCAGTTGTTTCTTGAAAATCGCCATGGACTCAGCAGCTCTGGTTGAGTTGGAGCAGATCATTTCACCAGCATGTATGTAACAGACCAGGAAAAGGTCAGAGAAAGAGATTTTGTGCCTCTTTGAGATGGCACCATAAGACGACATTCACTTGCAGAGCGCAAGTCTCTGGATGGCACGTAAGTCTGAAGTAATGAGTTTAGGTAAAAGGGAGCAGTGCCAGTGGATGTTCTGTAGGCAAACGTCAGTGACTTGAATTTGATGCAAGTGGCAACTGGCAACCAGTGCAGTTTTGTGAGGAGAGGCGCGACGTGTGCTCTCTTCGGCTCATTAAAGACCACTCTATCTGCAGCATTCTGGATCAGTTGCAGAGGTTTGACAGTGCAGACTGGAAGACCAGCCAGGAGAGCATTACAATAGTCCAGACTGGATAGAGCAAGTGCTTGGACAAGGTCTTGTGTAGCATGCTCTGTTAGGAAGGGCCTGATCCTCCTTATGTTGTACAAGGCAAATCTGCAGGACCGGCAGTTCTAGCAATGTGTTCTGTGAAGTTCAATTGATCATCAATTACAACCCCAAGGTTCCTAGCTGACCTTGATGGAGTTATGGAAGACGAACCTAGCTATGTACTGACTCAGTACTGCCATCTCTCTGGTAGTGTTAGTAGCCCACATATTCCACAGATCACTCTTTCAATTACATTTTTGTAACCAAGTGTTTGTTTATTCAGGGTTCCAGTGTAACTTACAGTAGAACAATTACTGCTATAAATCTTATCGACTGTAATAATTTTATATGTACACCCCACTCATTTATTTAAGAATCACATTTTCCTGCACATATTTTTGAGTCTCTCTAAACGATGTTATAATTTGTTTTTTATTTAAATGTATTTATTAGAAAAAAATGATTAAACAAATAAACATTTAAATAAATAATGTATTTTATTATTTTATTTGTATGATATGCATACTAACACACGATAGCAATGTTTATAAATGTTTTATCGCTGTATAGAATGGATACCATTTTAGAAAGTTTAACTTGTTGAATTATGCATAAATAATATGATGCATGATTTCATAAATAAATTCATCAATCCATCCATATTTGTCATCCAATGAGAGTGATCACAATTGGATGGTTTGCGGAAGTGCGTCACATTGTTTACAATTCTAACGGATCTGGCTTATTTGTAACGTTATTTGGCGATCGCGACAACATACCCACAGATTCTTCAGCGTAGAACAGCAACCGTAATGTTTATTTAATCTGCTTAAGTATTATATTAGTGTGTCACATGTTCAAAGCGAGTCTGACCATTGCGAAGAAGGTTAGTATGCAATTCATAACTTTAGATTTCACGTCACTGCCCAAAAATAGTCACGAGTCAAGCCAATGCAGATGCTATATATGGAATAGAACATTTCATACAAAATTAAGTCGTTATTTTTTAATGTATGATCTGAAAAATAAAATCATTTTAAGGTCGTTTGTTACCACTAACTTTCTAAACAAATTTAAAATGAAATACCACTGTGGTATTCACAATCCAACACTAATAGATGCAATACCTAATTTTGTGGACATTCAATATATAATATTGTTTGCATAAGATGCAAAACAATGTTTCAAATATAGTATCTGTCATGGTAAATCTACCTACATCTCAATAAGGGTTTGTTGCCACTGTTAGTAACATGAAATATGTAACGAATATTTAATTTCCGGTTTCACAGAAAAATAAGTAAGCCTATTTCATATTGAACCACACCCACTGTCATTTACCCTGTCATTTCAGTGTAAGTTATGACAATGTTGAGCAGTAAATCCAACGACGAGATCCAATGTATGCTGGATGATTACGGAATAAAACATGGTCCTGTTGTCGGTAAGTTTAACTCCACATGATTTAAAATAGTCACTGTATTCTGAATGGGATTGTTGCGGTCATTGAAATACTATTTGAATTAGTTTTTTATATTTTTATTTTAGTCAGTTTGTTCTGTATTCATTTTTATTGCTTTTAAATGTTGCTTTGGCAACTAGCTGAAATGTGAATGTTTCAGCTAATATTTATTTCATTTCAAGTTAGAAAAATGTTAACAAAAATAGTAAACTATAAAACCCGTATTTTCTTTTCTTTTAATTGTCTTCATGCTGTTTTATTGTCTTCAACAGATTCCACCAGAGCTCTTTATGAGAAGAAGCTGAGAGAAGCCATGGTTAAAAACAGAAGAACCCAACCTCAATCCGATAGGACATATTACAGGGAGGAAGAGGGTAATCCTTACAAGAAAATCAACACAAAACATGAATATCTATAGTTGTAATGTCATATCACACCACTGATTTTTACTGGTTACGCCTTTTCTTTTGCAGAGGAAGTCACCTACGTTCACCATCGCAGGCCTGTGAGTACTAAAGTTTCAGTTTCATTAGTTAACTAGTTTCAGACTTACTGAAATTTTGACTTCTGTTTCATTTTTATTTATTTAGCAACAATATGGTGATGTGAGCAACAGGTAAGGCATTCTGAAATGTGCTGCAGATTAAATCATGTTATGGTAAAATTGTGAAACTAACAAAAAAACTTTTGTTTTTTAGAACGTGGTCCGATTATAGAGGGATGGACTACATAGATGAGTAAGATAGCTTTTATTATACTTGAAGTGTGTCACTGTCAGGAGAAACATAATTTTTATGAATGAATCTAAATGCATTAATTCTTCCTTTTGAAGGCCTGCTGTATATAGGACTCAAACTTCTTATCGCAATACATCACAAACAAGTAATGTGTCGCCGGAGCCTCAAATCCAGAAAACACCAGAGAAGAGCTCAACACACTTGGTCCCAGTTTGGCTACAGATATTAGTGTTTCTGATTATTTCTGGTCTTCTGTACTTAGTTTTTATTAATATGGAACCAGCAGAGCCTGTCAAAAGACTGACGTAACCTTTCCTTTAGTGATCCAATCAAACTTACATTTTTAAAACTTCAAATATTCACAGCAATTTTTCTATTTACATTTTTCTGTGTATTTTAACTTCATAAATGTTGATTATTTTGTGTGATGATTTATCAAAGTAATAGCCCAACACAGCTACTCTTTTGAGAATATAAAGGAAGTGGGTGTTACAGGATGCACCTGTTGAAGATTTTTTGAAAAAAATATTTTGTTACTGGGTTAAGATGCAATAACTGTCCATTGTAAAACGGCAATCCATTTTACAATTCTGTATTTTTAGTAATTTCTTGGGCATTTCATCAGTTGGTATATTACTACTTGCGTGCTACTAGAAAGCCTTTTTGTATGAATTACTTAAACATTTTATAGATTAGTTACTGGATTTGGTGTTGTTTGAGTAGTTTTCCATGCAATATGTCTGGAAGTATCTCATTTGTATTTGGGTCAGACTCTTGATTTGTATGTATTTGAATACCCTGGAGCCACATTATATGAACGTCAGAATCAATGGTTTCTGATTTTATTTAAAAACAACAGGTTTTATTAAAAGGTACATTATAGATGCATATAAAAATGTTCATTATTAAACTTTTGTTTATTCAATAAAAACACTGCATGTCCAAATTGTGATTTTTGTTTTTAATGGCAAAATAAAAGTACAAATTTTATTACATGTACCAAAAACTACAATAAAAGAACAACTATTAGTTCTCCAAATTGTGATTTTTGTTTTTAATGGCAAAATAAAAGTAAAAATTGTATTACTTGTACCAAAAATTAGTTCTCCACACTGCAATACATGAATGTAACAGGAAGTGACAGTATTGTTTTGTCACACACCTTATTATTTTGCTATACTATTGTTTTTGAGGGTACAAAACATGTATAAGTGTTTTAAACTAAAGTTGTTCATCTCAAATCTGTCAGCCTCTACCGATGACATTTAGAACCTCACATTTTGTTTTTCCTTGTTGCAAATGGAGTGTATATTCAATACTACTGTAGTGTTTGCAACTGTTTTCTTAGCTTTACTCAAAATTAGTAGTGCTGATTAAAATGTTCACCATATGCCTATATTCCAATACTATTATTAATTATTGTTCCATAATATTTGTAAATACAGACATTATATTGTGCTGTACTACGTTAGAAACAAATGAGGATTTGTTCTTTTGTTTGCTTAAGCTTTACATCAGATCTAATGAATAATGAGTTCAGTAAGTTCATTTTCATTTCAATGAGAACATTAACAAACCAGGCAAATGTAGTGACCTAATGCAGTAGAGGTTGGTCTTAGGGCTGTCTGTCCCTCTTCCCACCTGTAATTAACCAAACATTAAACACACATGATCTTTAAAAACAATTGTAGTAGAAAAAGCAATAAATACATTATTTTAAATTATAAAGCTCCTCAGAGAATACAAAGAAACGAAAGAAAAACAAAATCCCCAAAACATTTCACAGTTTTACAGTCTTTACCTGCAATATGGGAAGACCTCAGGACGGGTCAGACTTGGTACCTCTAAAAACTAAAAAGCCCTTTTAACCTGTTTAGTGCAACAGCTTGTGTTGTAATTTCAACTCTTCAAGTCTAGTGATCTCAGCATTTTCTAATTTACTTATAAAAATCCTCCCGTCTCCAGAAACAACGAAATAAAAAACCTCCAACTAAATACAATCGAAATGTGTTTCTCTGTAACTGACAGAGAATGGCAGATAGTAAGAAATTGTGGTTTCTGTGGTTCTTTAAACTTAGATCTCCCCTTTGGTCTGGACAGGCCACTGAAACGCCAACCTCAGATGGACCAAGTAACCCGTTCAGAGAAGCCTCTAGTTGCTGAAACAACAAAAAGACAAAAATCAGCACACACAAGTTATTTCTTTACTGACTTTTCCATATCTGTTCATAAAACTAGTTTTTTTCCCCCACTTGGTTCGATTGCCTGGTCCAAACCCGTAAATTCGTTCCCAGTTCCTGAACACAGCAAAAAGTCGGTACTTCCGCCATTATTTCTAGGAATTATAAAAAGGTTCCTCCGGTGCGAAAGCCCCTAATAACATGTCCTTACCATGTGACGTGACATGTGCCCAGTGTTCAGTAATTCAAGTTCTTAGTGCTTGTTGGCTTTTTGGCACAAAAACTCAGATTAACATGAAAAAGTTCAGATGTATCATTCATCGCCTTGTGTTATGCTTGATTAGGACAAAACGTTTTTCACAAACAAAAAAAACAACTCACATTACCTTCATTTTGAACTCCCGTTACTTGATTGTCAAGGCAATGTAGGTGTTGTCAACACCTGTATATATATATATATATATATATATAAAAAAAAACACTACTCAGTAAAAGAAACACAAATGATTGAATATTCTTTGAAATCACAGTTACTCACAGGTCCTGCTCTCTCGCTCCAGTTCTGTGGGTTTCCTCACTCTCTTGCAGTATACTTTGGCAACAATCAGAATGGCACATGTTGCCACCACAAACGTCAGACCGGATACCAGCAAACTGATGACCACAGGACTCATCACCGGATCAACTTCTGAGATTTTAATAGAACAGCAAACCAATTTAAGATGAGATGCATAAATGTCTTAAAAGTTACAATGAAATGGAAGTAACGGTAGATTTTTTCTTTAGTACTGTGACGTACATCTGAGTGTAACTGATTATCCATAAAAGACAAAATGCAGGACTTGATTCTATGCATCAGTTGTAGTTTAAAGGGGTCATATGATGTGATTTCTTGTTCTCTTTTTTCTTTAGTGGGTTATGTAGCTGTTAGTGCAAATATAAGATCTGCAGAGTTAAAAAGCTCAAAGTGTCAAACCTAAAGCGATATTCTTTATAAAAGTTAAGGCTTATCCACACCGTCCTAAAACGCTTCATTTAAACACGCCCCCACAAATCTACGTCAGTTTGTGGGGGCAGAGTCTCATAACACCGCCCAAATGTATAAGCAAAGAAAGGCGGTGTAACTTTTATTCTCGCTGTATTATTGTTGCCACCGGCGCCGCCATTTCGTGGAGACGCTGTGTTTTTCGTTGCGAAAGCCAAGCTTTATTTACAACACTGTTCCAGTACAGTACAACTAAAAATGTGCTGAGCATTTTTCGGAGGACTGTTTCCAGGACCTGGGAGAGTGAAAGGCCGGATGTGCACAAAGGCAGGTTCTAAAAAGTGGAGAAGACCAACATTTGTAAAACAACATGCATTTAGAAAATAGATAGGGTGAATTTTCAGTTCATTATGAATGACCCTTGGTGCTGATTCTGAACAGGCCCTTTTAAAGATCCCAAGTCCACCTGGGCTGGAACCACACAGCTCACCTCGAATAGAGATGGGTAAAGGCTGACTCTCCCTCGAGATAAATGTGCGCTCTCTAGTCTGGACCTTGTAGAGACAGCAGTAGTAGCCCTCATTATTGGACTGGGCACTGGAGAAGGTGAAGGTGACAGAGGGCGCGAGGGCTGGCAGAGAGTGCCGGACGGTCCCGTTGGGCCTGATGAGCCGCAGCTGAAAGGAGCCTCCAGGATACTGATGCTGAATGGAACAGGTGACATTGAAACTGTGGCCTCGGGTGACCCATCCTGGCCGGGCCTCGGGAGATGTGTTGTACCAGATTTGGGGAGTGTGAATCTCCACTGCAAAGAGAAAATAAAAGTTAGTCTGAGACTTGTAGCTGTCAATTATAACGTTAGCAGCACATGCGACTTACAGACTGTGATGTTCATGAAGTTGCTGTGTGGAGAATTTCCTGAGGGAGAGGTTCCCAGTTTGCTGTGTATCCTGTACAGACAGCTATAGCTGCCCTGGTGGGAGTTTTCCAGGTCTGACAGGGTCAAATCCACCGTCATTTGTCTGGGATCGGATCGCTGGGTCACTAGTGGTGTGTCCACACCTCTTTTGAACAGATGGAAGTCAATGACGGACTGCCAGTACGGGGCAGTGCATTTGAAGTGAACGGCCTCTCCGGTCGAATAGGCATAGAAGCGTGACTGAATTGACAAGGTTGGTGCAGGAAGTTTTCCTAGACAGAGAAAGATAGAGAAAGAAGTATGGACAAATACGAACAAACACAGGCTTAATAAAATAAATCTTCCAAATAATCTTTTACCTGTACACTGAACTCCAGCATCCTCACTGTGCATACACACATCCTCATTGGGGGTACGTTCACAGAGATCCAGGGCAAACTCGTCACCCGAGCATTTCACATTCCTCCACAGCACTTCTCCGCCGGCCCGTCCGAAACGAGCCCCACTCGGGATGTCCAACACAAAGCCGCAGTTGAGCTCTCTGCAAACCACTGCAGCATCTTCCAGATCCCAACCGTGCTGGCACACGGTGCCCCACTGATGCCCATGACGCACCTCCACTCTCCCCGAACAGCGTTCACCCGGTCTGTCATTCACAAGTCTGGTGATCGGGTCGTCTGTGGAAACAGTGAGAACGAACCAGTGTTGTTATTGTAAACTGAAACTAAAACCATTATTAACCACTTCTGGTAATCGAAATAAAGCGGAATAAAATAAAATAAAAATATTAGATGAAAAACGGACCCCCCGAATTTAAATTAAATGAATAAATTTAAGTTTAAGTAATAAAATAATAATGAAAGCTAAATAGAAATATAAAAAAGCTAATAAAAATATTAAAACAAACCCAAATAAAAAGAAAACTGAGAAATTCAAAATAAAAGCCAATTCAAAATTTTAATAGATACTATAGTATGAATGTGAATTAATCTAATCAATATTTTAAGATTGCTTAGAATAGGGCTTTCAAACTGGCATTCACAAGAAATGATAGAAAACTAAATATAAAAAAATACAACTACATTTTAATTAAATTGAAAATGTTTTTCAAATACCCTAAACTTGGATAGAAAAAAATCATATTTTTAGAGTAACTATAGGCTGTTAACTTAATATAAAAGTTAGGCGTTTAGATATATGGGAAAATGTAGACAACATTATAAAGCCAATAACTTACCAAAGGCATGGACATCTTCAACAGCAACATTGCATCCTGATAAAGAACAAAAAAGTACAATATAATATTGACATATTCATTTAAAATAAAAAAAATTAATTAAAAATTAAAGATTCTGTATGCATGAATCAGAATTTTTGCAGCTGCTGCCAATGTTCAGGTCTGCTTTAATAATTTATTTTAAAACCAAAATATTGTATTTTACTTACCAAGCATTACCAGGCCCAGGAGAATCCTCGACATTTTAGATTTCCCATGTAACGCAAGTGCCAGGGTTCATTTACTAACTAAATATCCCTGTCAGTGTCCGCAACCCAAAAGCTGACGGTTCCGGTGTGGGGAGGAGGACCAGGCGCAAGTTGATGCATAGCACCTCAGTCAACTTAGCTAGCTGGCTAACTAGCACCTCTGAATGCCTAAACTGTTTCTGTTCACCACCATGCGATTAATACAGTTACATTATCCACCATAACCCAGGCTTCAAAACATAAAACTCGATAATAGCAAATAGCACACAACAATTCAGAGTCAGGCACAGAAGCAACCTGTAAGACTGGGCGGCTAGTATGCTAAAGCTGCCCTAAAGTAAAACGAGTTATTTGTAGATCGAGACACTAAAGAAACACTGATGTATTTACAAGGCATAACCGCGTAAATCTGTGTTCAGGAACGCTTCGTGAGTTGGTGTTCTCCGCGCTTTTGGTATCCCTACGAACAGCGTCATAATGCAGAGTAGACTGGCGCCGTCCTAATTGCTTTGGTGAATCGAATCTTTTGAACAAACCTTTCCGTTAATGTAAATAGAAATTAGTTTCTAAATGACTCATTATCTTAAGCTAAATAATGGCAAATCTGAAACAAAGGACAAACAAATAACTAAATAACATTAAACAGACGTAATAATAATAAACAACAGTTATTGGAAAAATAGCACGCCAGGATTTCAGGACTACGTGATGACGTATATGTCAGACGCACAAGAATCACTGAATCGTCTTTTTAACAGATTCTTTTAATGAACCGTTCATATGAACAGATTTGCGCAAACGATTCAGACGTCCCATCAGTAATTAAGACGAGGAGAGTGTGTAGACCATAGACATCATATATGATATCTATGGTGTAGACTACTGTAGATTTTTGCGTAAGGTCTATGCATAAAAACGTTCGACCACGCTGATTTGCCTCAGGGCTTAAAACAAATTAAGGTTTAGAGATGGAAAAATAACACATTTGGAGACATCATTTAATGACACCATAAATACAAACATCACCCTGCTATGAGACCTACAATACAGCAATTTTATGTGTCCACCACTTTAATCTAATTTCGGACTCGGAGTGTAAAATATTTTTTCTTTAGGCCATGTTATTTTTCAATCATGTATTTATTCTTCTTTCCTGTTCATATTTAAGTATTATTATATTAATTTTTCGTTTTCATAGTACTGTTTACAATTATAATATCATCAAGTAGCTAGTATTAGCGGGAGCATCAGAACCATAGGATCAGGACCATAACTTTTATATAAAGCGGTGGTGGACTTTTTTTTATCCGACATCTATATATATAAATAATTTTTTTTTTGTGTGTGTGTGTGTGTACTTGATCTTGTATAGTGCTATGGACCATTTTATATGTATGTCCTGAATAAAATATTTTTTTTTTTTGTCCTGAATAAAGAATGATCATGATGATAACATATGGAAGCATGTGGCGACACCAAGTGGATACAATTAGCATTACAACACAATCCATCTATCAATCCATCCTACCAATCCATCCATTCTCTAAACCGCTTATCCTCTGTAGTCGCGGGTACCTTTAATAACCGACAATAAGCAACACATTTGTTACAGTATTTATTAATAATCGTTAAGGTTAGTTAATAAAAATACAATTGTTTATTGTTAGTTCATGTTAGCTCAGGTTCATAGTTTTAGCAGATACAACTTTCTGATTAAATCATTTATTAATATATGCTTGAAATTCACATTAAATAAGATTATTACATATTAGTTAAAGTATTTTTCATTGCTAGGTAGTGTTAACTATTAACAAGTATTTACAAATCGAACTTTTTTGTAAAGTGTTACACATGCACCTGATATCAAGGCACATGTTACAGAAAACTAAAGCAGAAGTTTTATTTCAAACATTTCAAACATTAAAAAATTTATTAAATATAATGAAATCATTACTGGGAAAAAATGGTTTCTGATTAATTCCCTTTGGTTGTTTTTACAAATTTCAACCTCAAGGTGGGAGTCAAACAAGACTTTAGTTTAGAGTTTGTAGGATGATAAATCACCTTTGTTGTCATGATGCAATATTTGTGAATGACGTTTGATTTCAGATAGTACTTCCTTCAATGACTTTTAAACTGCAAACATGAGTTCAACGGCGCAGATAAACTTGTTCCTTGTTTATTAGCCTATTGTTTGCACTCGTAAAAAAAATCAAAGTATGTAACTTTTAGATCATTTAACATAACACGTGACGTGTGGGTGACCCCCCCTTACCCTGCAGTCTGTCACTTTAATGGTTTTTAGTCAAGATAAAAAAATCAAAAAATCTGTGCATCATCTTTAATATTGACTAAACCATGTTTATTCTACTATGTATAGCCAAATTGTTATGCCTGCATCTTTCTCGAGAGTTCAGGAGTAGTTTTCAGCCCATTCACGTGCATCATTCTGAACACAACTGTTTCTTCTCTCACCGACCTACTTCTGTTTAATTGGATAAGCATTCAGACTCTACCGAGAGAAAGAGAGAGAGAGAGAGAGAGAGAGAGAGAGAGAGAGAGGCGCGCGACCGACCTACGACCGACCGGCTGGACCCACACTGTGCAAACCGTTATCCACCTGAAAATAATGCGTTCATGGAATCTGAACATTCCTCGCTGACGTCACGGCGGATCGTAGAATTGAGCAGTCGCCGCGCGAAACACGCTGTCGTGCTGTTACGATGTTATGAAGTGCACTTTGAATATTTCCTCGCGACACTGGATGTCCCACGGAAGCGCAAGTGAACAACAGGTGGATTCCGAGGCCAATCCAGCCCTGGAAGTAGCCATACTTCTGTGTCTCTCCGCCCCTATGAGTAACCATAGCAAAGACACAGTAAAATACAGCGTACCGGAAAAAAGCTGAATAACGCGCTCGCGATGTGGATCATTTCAACGTGACACGTTAACCGTTAAGATTGACTACACTCTACATCTGAAATCGTCTTTTAATAGACAGAGGCTGTGTATTTCTGTCCCAAGGGAGTGTTTGTAGACTTTTAGAGTTATAATGCCTGTCAGTAACGGATCTGTGATGGATTTGCCGTCGGAATACGTGAAAATAAAGGCGCATTACGGAGGGTGAGTGTTGCAAACTTTCACAGGTTAATGGTTTAAGTCGGCCTGCTGTTCAGTGGCGTCAAAGGTCGGAATATGTCCTGCTTTTGGCAGATAAATGTAAGCTGAAGTTCCCTCCCACACCTGGGAAACTTTAACATATTGAATGTCTTCAACTTAAGATTAATTTGATTGACTTTTAACAGATGTAGCCTAGTATATTTAGTTATTTTGGTGATGTTGTTAGCTGTGACAGTTTACAACAGTGCAGTACAATATATCAAACATGTCAGAAAACATCCAGGCCTTTTTTGTGTGCCAATTTAGACATGAGCAAATGCTATTATTAAACTCTTAAAAATGAAATGCAAATGATTTCTAAAGGTAAACTCAGTTCTGCTTATTAAAAAGTTTTACATATAAAGAAATGAACAATATATTTGAAAAATATCTTTGAAAGTATGAAGCCTCTTTTATTTTAATTGAAGCATGTTGCCATCTCATGGGTGCCACTGCCACCATAAACGACATCACATGACCATCAGCCATGCCATGCAATTGACCAAAGGTGGTATGTTTTTGACCAGCTAAAAGTAAACTAACTTACTGAGTTCATTTTTCAGTCTGAAATATTGTTGTGGGCTGAAGGCTTTGCTCTTATTGCCACTTGTTGCTGTTGCATACCTACATCTTTTATTAGGATTTTGATTAGTATTATAAAAGACAAGTTTCAGTGTTGACAGTTCAATCACCTTCAGACATTTTTGATTCTGCTGGTTGCTTGAGAGATCTTTTGAAGAGGTGAAGTCAGATCAGTGTTATTCCACCAGCTTAGCTTGAACTGAAGAACTATTAGTGACATGACTTGAATTGGCTACATTGGTTCTGACCCCTGCTGTGTCTTCTGTCATTAAACAATAGATAATTGTTTACTGTTTCCAACTTGTAATTATCCTCCTCAGGCTTTAAAATCTAGGCTTTATATTTTGATTAAATGCTTTTGGCTAAAAGTGCCATGATGTAGGCGGTCAGGAGAGAGTGAAATAACACAAACACTCACTGTCTACATACATCATCGTGAATCATTGTTATTAATCACATCATCACAGCTTCAGTGCACAGAGGGTGATATCACCCGGTTTTTAGTCAACATTGTGAATGATTTAGATTCGTTTTCGAAACCGCAATGTGTGTAGTCGTATAGCATCCTTAAACACGGCCTTTACCATGTCTTGAAATTTTTTTTAAAGGAATTAACTAAGGATTAAAAGGGATTTAGGCGAATAAAGAAAGTAAATTACAAAAGTTATTGTTCTAATTGTAGTTATGACGGAATGAATTTAAACAATTTGCAAATAATATTTTATTTTAAAATATGCCCACATTCACTCTTATTTGTGTCTAATATCTCGAAAAACACAAACGTCACTTTCAGTTTTGAATTACATGAATCAGCTGGGCTAAATGATAGCATATTTTTAATTCAAAATGGCAATTCAAAAGCTTGCGTCACTGGATATTAGGCCTGTCGGTTGTTGACCATTTCTGTCATAAAAAAGTTGTCAAATATGAAATCTTTTGCTACTTACATCTTAACAGTAAGGCCCGCCTTCTGGCCATCTCAATCATTTAGGCATTAACAAGTGTTATTAGACCGCTGAGACAGACCAGCCTAAACATTTTATTCATCAATGTCTACGGTGGTTGTTCTTAAAGTAATGGTTTGTACTAAAATGAAAATTAATTTGCGAAAAATCTTTTGGGTGAACTATACATTTAAAGGGGTCATATGATGCTATTTTCAAAGATTATTATTTTGTGTATTGGGTGTAACAGAATATGTTAACAAACATGCTTCTCCTCTATGCCCAGTCTTTCTAAAATGCACTGATTTTTACAAAGCCCCTCCTTCCGAAAAGCACAGTGTGCTCTGATTGGCCAGCTGACCCAGTGCGTTGTGATTGGCCAAAGACCTCAAGCATTTGTCGGAAATGTAAAGCCCCTTACCATAATCTTAAGCTTCAGCTTCCAAAGCAATTATAAAGACAGTTAATGTCGTATCTCGTCAATGACTACGTTTACATGCAGCCAATATTTGGGTTATGGTCGGGTTAAGGTCACTATTCGGGTTTCTGAAACATTAGGAATAACCCGTTTACATGCGTGAGCAGAGAGAGTTACTCCTGTATACATGGAATTGCAATATCCCGATGTAAACGGCGTCGCACGGTTAGCGTCTGGACGTACGGACAATCTTAAGACGCAATATGCGTCATTTCCGATTCTTCTTCCCGTATCCAAAGACAACAACAGCAGCAGCACGCGGATAATGAATAGTTCGGGGCAGATAGCGATCGCCTTTGCTTGTGCTTTGGTGCTGGTACTGACCTCACTCCAAATGTATGCTGTGCTGCGTCTCGCCATGTTTACTTCCGGTATACTGCACGCGGGTTTTTGTATGCGCCGAGAAGTTCCTCTACTCAAAAGACCAAGATTCCTTGCGAATAGAACATGCGCCGAACACAAATCATTATGGGGATATGCCGATACGCGTTTACATGACCAAAAATTCGGGTTAGAAAAGGGGTACCCCAGGTATCATATCTGGGTTTTTAAAATCTGGGATATGAGCATATTCGGGTTTTTGCCGGTGTTTACATGGCCGTGCATGTCCGGGTTATTGCTTATATTCCGGTTTTGAACGGGTAATTGGCTGCATGTAAACGTAGTCAATAACCTAATCTCGTCAATTTTACCATATCAGTTCGACAGAGTCTGATTCTGAAAATCCAGATGACCAAGCCGATCGATCGGAACCAACTTTTCAAGTGTGACTTCAGCAGATCGTTTCACAGTGGCAAGTTTTTAATTTTAAAAATCTCTTAACTTTCAGATACGATGTTATAACAAGGGTATAACCTTTACTCTCCCAGGTTCAGGAAACTGTCCTCTGTTAAATGCACTGCACACACACAACAATTTGGGTTGTACTGTTCTGGAACAGTGTTGTAAATAAATCTTAATCACTGATTCCTAATTGCGTCCACTTTAACGTCCACCAAATAAAGTGCTTTTGCTTTCGCACTGAAACACACAGTGTGTCCACGACATGGTGGCAACATACTTCGATAACTGTCTGAAGCCATGGTTTTTTTTCTTTGCGTGTGCATTTGGGCGGCATTATGCAAATATTTCCACATAGAATTCGATCGAGGCGTTTCAGCTAGGTCTGGTTCTGCGTTCTTTCAGATAGAATAAATCTTTTTGTGGGAGACTTTGAGTTTGTAACTTTGCAGATCTTTTACAACAGCTACAGTACATAACACAAGAAAGCAAAAGGAAAACATGAAATCACATCATATAACCCCTTTAACACTTATCTTTGTGACAACTGGTAGTAATATTAATTTTTCACACCTTGAATTAGAGAAGGTAACTTCAAAACAAGGTTTTGTATAAATACTTTTGTATAAATACAGTTCTGATAAATGTAAGAGATTGGATAGAAAGAGAAGTTCAATCTTTCATTCATTCATTTCATTCAGCCTTTCATGTTGTAAGTTCATGCTGTTTTATGGGGTAAAAAAATAAATCGGCTTTGATTGTATTTTTTCTTCTGTTTCAAATGTAATATTTAACTTCACTTATTTAGTTAGTTTTTCAAATAGTGCGGAACATGGATTCTTCGCTTTTTTATATTAATATTCATCTCTGGGGTGATTGTTTTGCATTCCATATAGCAAAGCATGAGATAATGCACCATAAATCATTGTTGAATGCATGCTTTACATATTTATGCAACATTATGTCCAGCTAGCTTGTGGGTGGAGAAAGACCTTTGAATCAAGAGCACAATTACCTGTTGGCGTGACAGTAAACTTGGTATAGGAAGTGAAGAGTGAATATAGTTCCTCACTGTCTGTGGAAGTGTGAATTCTCTCTTACATGAGTGTGTAAAAGAGCTCTCTAAATATGGGTCAGCCTTTTTTAGTGCATTTTGAAAGCATTGGTGATTCCCACTTCTAAAAATATTTTGGAGGAAGTTAGCACCAGGCGGGACAGAAATCTTGGTGACTGGCTACTAGCAACCTGAGCCTGGCAGTTGCCTAGCAACGAGTTATAAGCCTCAATAATGATTTTCACAGATTCCAGGGACTGTTTATTCAAGCACAGACCTCTCGGTTTCAGTCCAAAACATTTCATTGTTGAGCAATCAAGAGAGAGATTACACGGTTTTAAATAGCACATCTCTACGGGAAATTGCCTGTGAGTCACCTGAAGTGTCACGTTTTAGCTTTGTACATTTGTTATATAGACAGAAGTTTTTTGACAAAGGTGGTAAAAAGTGTACGCTGTATTGCCATACATAAAAATGTCTCAGTGACAGCATAGGCTATGCAAACAGCTCAAATGTGCCTGGGGAAGGGCCTGATCTTTTTTTTTTTTTTAACCAATCAGAAATGCTTTCTGCTTGTCAATCATTTTGCAAGTTTGGGTTTGCTGATATGTTTAAGGGTGAGGGTTTGTGGTGGAAGTGTTGGGGGCTGGTCTCAGTGGCTAAATCTAGCAGAAGTTAGCAAAACAACTTTGTTGATGCTAAAGAACTTGATGTTATCCCATATAAACTAACGGACTGTATTTTTCATTGGAATAGACTTTAAGTTTTTAGATAAGAAAAAAAATGACACTAACCTTTTAGTGTTAATTTTGTTAATGAAAACTATGCCGAATAATCGTCAACAAGCTTTTTTCTCACGACTAAAGTCTGAAATATACACTTTATACGTTATATACAGGGTGGGAAATTAGCACTTGTATACCAGCCACAGTGGCGGGTAAATTGTAAAACATATTTTTATTGGTTACTACTTAAAACATTCCTTGTAACGGATTGGACATCTTTTGTCAAAGAATGCTGTTGCTAAGTAAAAATAATGCACTTTTGTCGAGTTGTGTTTTGTGATGGCTAGATAGCTATCGTTTTTTTAGTTTAGCGATAGTTTTAGCAGTGGGTACCGTGGGTGCTCCGGAGCTCGATTACGTGTCAGTTAAACTTTTCATCTCCAATCCTATCTGTATTTGTGAGAAGTGGTGCTGTCCTGAGTTGAAAGATAGCCTACTTTACGGTTTTATTATCGAGTTAACCCTCTGGGGTCGACAAACGCGCGGGCACGTTTTGCTGGATTTTTTTCAAATAGCAGCAAAATACATTTAAATACTCCATCGTTTATGGTCATACAGACTTAACTAATATTAAAAAAATAAACTGTAAAATAACCATGCATAAAATTCTCTCAAAAATACAAACATGTACATACATGTTGCTTACATGTTTGTGCTAATAGTGCTTTTTTTTTTTTTTTTTTTAAAGGGCGTGCGCCCGTGAGCATCCAAGGAGGAAAACATAAATTGGCTCCTGAGTGCAGCATAACTCATATTGTTAAATGGATAAAACGAATGACATATTTGTAATGGACGTCAATGTTATCAAAGTCACAGTTCTCATTCATAAATTTGAATTCCAGAAAAAGTGGCTGGTAAAAAATACAAGTGGCTGGTAAAATTGGGCATCCACTTGCCACTGTGGGCAAAAAAGTTAATTTCCCACCCTGGTTATATACTAAACAGATTTTAAAATACTAGCGCCCGGTTTGTCCAGTCCCAGACTAAAATGCATGTTTGAGCTGTTTTAAAGGGGCATTCGGCAACTCTAGCTATTTCTTCGTTGATTTTCACTTTTGTTGTCTCATGTTTTCTCAACGAGCTCCCCCTACAGCTTTGGGGCGTATATTTCACAACAATGTCGTAAAATAAACTCACTTGCGGCACCCTCCTCCCCCTTTCTACCGCTGCTCATTAGGGCTGTAGCGATACACTAATCTCACGATACGATACACGATATTCGGCTGACGATACGATATATATCAAGATATTCAGCCAACGATACGATTCGATATAATTCGATACACTTACATCATATTCTGAAAGATTTAAAGGGGACAGAGTGATTTTGGTGACATCTTGTGAGTCTTCCATTTACTTGGATTGAATTAATTGAACTGAAAACTGAAAGCATCAATTACACAATATGTCTCTGACTGGACAGAGAGTACAGCTTGCAAATGCTGGACAAAATGAATCTAATATGTGTTGAGAAAATTAGTTCTATTTATTGAAACACAACAGTGCAAACTGTAGCTTACAAGCCTTTGAAAAGTAAATAAAGTGCAGTATTGCAATTAACAATGGAGAGTTAAAAAGTGCAGCAAGTGGCCTGTTCTGAACAGTTTCTTTGCACTGCATTTTCTTTGACAGCTTTTTTAGCTTGACCATGAACATGTGACATGTACTTCAGTTGTGCGCGAGGTCCAGCCGTCTCACGTCAGGGAAACTCTCTCCGCGCTGGCCAGGGAGGCTTTGACGTGTGCTCTTGTATGTGTACAGCCTGGGAATGCAAACCTTGATGAGGTGTTCGCGGGTTGGAATAGGATAGCGGGGCTCCATTGCGTTCACCATGCGCCTAAAGCCGGCGTTTTCCAACACCGAATACGATTTTTTTTTTAACTTTTTTTTTTTTTTTACTAAGCCTATTTAAAATCGTATTTGATTGCAGAGCGCACCTCTCTCTCTCTCTCTCTCTCTCTCTCTCTCCCTCTCTCTCTCTCTCTCTCTCTCTCTCACTCACAAACTCATCCGTACCTCGCGCACTTTCTCACTCACGGAACACCGCTGCACAAATCTGTCCAACACAGCGCTGTCAATTTCGGAGACCCAGCTTTTAAAAAAGCTAGTAGCCAGCATGCAAGGAGGCTAGCCAACAAGGAGAGCTAAGGTGTTGTTTGAATACAGCTGGATTTTCGTCAATATCAATGCACGCGCGCAGCTGGCCACTAGTGGCTGGCTGACCAAATCACTCTTCATGCAAATTGAACGTGTTTAACACGGGGGATTTGAATGGGACTTATGTATCGATACTCACGGCCTAAAAATCGATACTTTCTTGGGAAAAAAATATCGATTTATATCGCAGAATCGATAAAATCGCTCAGCCCTACTGCTCATGTGCATTTGTTATTATTGGAGCCAGCCAACTTCATCATGTGGAGCTATGTCTACCGAGGTGGGTAATACATCATACACAGTGAGGGCGGCGTGTGTGTTTATGTCGAATTGCGGTAAAGCAGTTTATGTTTCTCGCTCGTTCTCGCTTCTCGTGAGACTTACTATTTCCAACTTACCGGGACGTTAATCCTCATGTTGCAAGGTTGGTTTTCCGCCTAGGAATGCTGGGGGGAGCGGGGAAAGTCACCATTCTCACCAGAACCGGTTATTTAATCATCCAAATGATTTCTAAACGGGTTTATTAAGTTGAAATAGTTGCCGAATGCCCCTTTAACCGAAAGCAACTTGCACTGACATATCTTAAACTATGTCACTTTTATAAAAGCTATGTTTATAAAAGCTACTTAAATGCCCTAATTAAACTAAGGCCTAGTGCTGGCTTAATCTAAACCCTGTTTGTGAAATCGGGCCTAGGCATCATACTGATAACTTTGTAAATAGTTACAAAGGAAAAACTGGAATACATTTCTCAAATGACGACAATCGTTGTGATAATCATTTTGAGCAAAATAATTGTTTTTTATCAATTTAACCATTATGCAGCATGACGAAATGTGACTAAGTTTTCATTGACTAAAACTATGAAATGCCCAGACATTTAGTCAACTAAAACTTGACTAAACAAAAACAGGAAAAGGTTGACTAAATATGATAAAAACTAATAAGTACAATTGACACAGGACCAAGACTAAATAAAAAAAATAGCTGCCAAAATGAACACTACTACCGTTCAAATTTTGCAATCACAAGATGTTTTAATGTTTATGTAAGAAGCCTCTTATGCTCACCAAGTATGCATGCATTTATATAATAAGTAAAAAAAGAAAATTTTTCTATATATTTTTTTAAATGTAATTTATTCCTGTGATGTCAAAGCTGAATTTTACTCCAATCTTCAGTGTCACATTTGAATCTATCAGAAATCATTCTAATGCTGATTTGCTGCTCAAGAAACTATTTTATTATGTTATAGATTTTGCTAAATTATAATGGTTCTTTTACATAACCATAAACAAACCATCTCTTGGCAATACACTGAATTAACATGAACCTGTTAACTTTTGACAAACGACAAAAAAGGAGTGTGTAAACACAACACACTTGAGTTTAACTTCACACAACCATTGGCAGTCTGCGCTGCCAGCAGAGAGTTTAACTTGGCAGGTATTTCTCATTTCCATTTCCAGTGCTGGACTTTAGTCCAGGACTCATGAGGTTCAGAGAGATTTGATGTGCTACAGCAACCACACAGACAGAACTGTAGATAATGCACACCACCCATAAATCACTACCATATGGTTAAACCACAAGGGAAACTTTAGGGACCATTATAATGCAATCAAAATTCTCATGTTACCAATGACATTGTTTTTTTGTTTAATTAAAAAAAGCAGTTATGTGAGACGTCTGAATGCACCTCAGAAATGTAGTCTGAATTTGAGAACAAAACATTCAGAATCAGTGAACAGGCCTTAAATTCCACTTAACATCTTAAGTTTCAGTGCTAAGTTAAACACAGTGACATCATAACGCAGACTTTGCATCCTTAAACCTTTTCCCATCAATCAAATCTACTCTATCCAGTACTGAACCTGATGACAATATTCTCCATAGAGACAGGACGTTGTTTAAACTCACTGAGCTGCATCTCTTGTGTGGGTTTCCTCATTGGCTAGTTGCACTATTTCAGGTCGGTTTTATAGTTCAGTCTGGAAACTCAACGAGCAGGGTGTGTTCTTGATGATTCAGCCTGTGCATGAGGTATAGCTGTTACCCAAAACTGCACTCAACTGGACAGATCATCCAAGGGTTTGAGGATTGTTTCTTTACAACAAAAAAGAGGCAGGCCACAAAGGGTATTGTAGTTATTTACCATGGATGGAGCCAAAGATTTAATTCTAAAAGAGAGTTTCAGAATTCACCACAGTTCTGGATCCTCTGTTTAGTTTGGAAATTTCAAACACACATAGGCCTAATATTCTAGAACTTTGTACTAGCAATGTCTGGATGACTGACTGTGATAATATATGTTACTTAACCCCTTTTGCATGATATAAAATTACTTTAGCTTGCTTCTTTTTGTCAAAGAAGATTTTAGAATTAAGTAAGAATTTGAAATTATATTAATTAGAAATATTTTTAAAGTATCCTACTGTTTAAAAGTTTGGGGTCTGAAAGATTTTTTTATTATTATTTGGAAATAATTCTCAAGGCTGCATTTATTCAATAAAAAATACAGTAAACTGATATATTATTATGATTTAAAATATATTTTGTTCTATTTTAAAATCTAGTTTATTCCTGTGATGTCAAAGCTGAATTTTCAGCATCATTACGCCAGTCTTCAGTGTCACATGATCCTTCAGAAATCATTGTAATATAATACTCAAGAATTTTTGTCTTATTATTAATGTTGAAAACACTTTAATATTTTGTGAAAACTGTGAAGCATTTTTTTCCAGGATTCTTTGATGAATAGAAAAGCATTTATTGGATATAGAAGACATTTTTAACATTATAAATGTATTTACTGCTACTTTTGATCAATTTAAGGCATCCAAATAAAAGTATTAGCTAACATATACTTGTATAAGCTTTTAATTTGAATAGTAGTGTATGTCTACGGCATTTAGGGGTTCTAATCACTGGGTTTTATTGAATTATTTCCATGTACATTCATCTTTAAGTTAGACAGATACGTCCTTGTGTTTAGAAACAGCTGAATGCTGTCTTGCTGGGGTCTCTTCTTGACACTTTTTTTCAGTACTATTAACATTTTGGATGGTGTTTTGAATTTGGGATGGGTCAACTTGTCATCCACCAACCAACTTCGCGACCATCGTCCATTCCTATCCAAAACATCATGATAGTGCCATAGCCTACTTTTTGTTTTTTTCTTTTTTACATCAGATCATTTTCACAAAACTCAATCTGTAGTGCACTAATTCACACTATCCGATTATGAATCATAAAACCGATTATGAATCAAGAGGTTTAGATGCTGACTAATAAGCTTCTGTTTAAAAATCTGTTTAAACATTTTTTTTTTTTGGTATAAAAATCCCTGATTAAAAATAGCATGTCTGCTGTCTTGAAGAATCTCTGCTGAATCTCAGTGTTTTCCTTAGAGGACTTTATTTCTTGACGTTGTGATAGCTGCTAGTCACACCTTTGTCAAATATTTGAGTTTTTGTTATGCTGTGCCAGAGCAAATTGCCAAATGCATGTGAGTTCAGATTGAACCAGAAACTCCTTATTTATCTCCTCTGTTCTTCTATTCAGTGCAAATAACATTATTGCCACTCTTATGATTCTCTTATGACTCTATTTCAGAACCACCATTCTCTGTTTTAATATGGAGTGAGAAATTAACACCTCTGAAATGACTTTATTTAACTGTTGGCATCCTCAGGGATGGTTAGCACTTATTAGTGTTAATCAGAAGTGTTTCACATGGCTCGCTCTAGAATTGAATTTCCCTGCCAGCCTCTTCAGTTGCGTCAGTGCCGAGCGAAGTGCCATCCAAGCGGCAGGTGCTCGAGGGACTCCTAACGTTTATCAGTTGATCAGGCCTTAGAGAGTCGTGCAGTAGAAGATCCTTTCACCCCAAGCTTCAGTGCGGGCCAGTCGCACCGGGGCTGGGGCTGGGCATGGTTGGGGACGGATGGAGGCATAAGGGCAGAGTGGCAGTTGATAGACTCATGATGAAGGTTTCCCCGCTGAGGGGCAAGCTGCTATAGAGCTCATCTCAGCAGAAACACACACACACACACACACACACACACACACACACACACACACACACACACACACACACACACACACACACACACACACACACACACACACACACACACACACACACACACACACACACACACACACACACACACACACAGTATATCTGAGTTGTCATACATCACATTTGCCATCCACAAAGGAACTGTGGGAAGTCTGTACTGATTTGTAAAACATATACATTTCTTTAAAAAAAAAAATATTGTAAATGTCTAAATGCGCTAAATATTCAATATTTCTAAATGAAGGTTATTTTGTCTTTAGCTTTAGTTTATATATATTTAAAAAAAGAAAAATATAAAGTAAAAATAAATATTGCAATTGAAGCTGTTTGTATGATTATATAAAGAAATGTATAATAATTGATGATATATTATAATTTATATTATTTTTCATGAATCTTTTTTGTTGTCACATAAATATTTTAGCAAGTAAGGATTTAAAATAATAATATTAATAATAATAATAAACAATATTGTATAAATGGTCTTTATATTCAACATTTCTAAATGTTTAGGTCAAAAGAAACATTGTAATTTTAACCAAGCTCTTTATATGATTAGCCTAATAAAAATGATTTTAAATAATTTATAATAAATTATCATTTATATAATTTATGATAAAATATGTTTGTTGTCACATTTAGCATTTACTTAGGATTGCGAATAATAATAAATAATATAATTTAAGTATGCAATATTCAAAATATTGATATTTAGAGTTTAATTATAATTACACATTTATATCTTTTTTTTTTTTTTTTTAGCTTTTAATAAAAAAAGGTTGCTAAAGAATTGCAATTGAACCAAACTCTTTATATGATTACATAAAGAAATGTAATTTATAATAATTGTAGATCAGGGGTCGGCAACCTATTTGTCATAAAGTGCCATTTTTAAGTTTCCGAGTTCATCACTGTGCCATAACTTTCAGTTTCATTTGCGCAGTTTGCACGTCGGCTTGCTGAAGAGATGCGTGACGTGTTGCAGCAGCGCTGTCATATCTATAAACCGGGAGCCGTTATAACACTCGCATGTTTTTTGTTGTTGGTTTTTTTTTAACCAATTTGGGAGGAGTAAAATTTACATTTGTGACTTCAACAAGCATATAAAATGCATGTATGCATTTTGTTCATTTTCATCTGGAATATGTAAAAGTGTGCTCTCAATCAGAGGGCATTTGTCTCACGATTGGATAGCTTTCCAATCAGAGAAAAAACATGAAGTGATCAGGTACGCATGAACGGAGTTTCCACATGCATCGCAGTCATTTTAACATGTCTGGAATGTTTAATAAGGACTCTATACACTTGGTTGAAATTTATAGCATTAACTATTTACAGCGGAACGAGCTTTAAGTTGTCAGTTGGATAACTTGTTTGCGCTGATGCGCAGTGGTCAGCGGGACCACTCTGACCAATGGTTTGTTAGAGCTGCACGCTTTCATTGACTTGTGCAGTTAATACTCACACTTTAATAATATTAATAACTCCTAACTTAAGTTAATAAAACAAGCTGTTACTACAAGGAATTATTACATCAATATGTAGATCTGTATATGTGGGAGGTAGGCTACTTTATTTGAATGAAATACATACACCCCTCTCGCGCTTGCTTGCGTGCCAGCGATTAACCCTCCGCGTGCCAGTGTTGGCACGCGTGCCTTAGGTTGCCGACCCCTGTTGTAGATAATACATTATATTTAATTGTAAAAATTTGTTGTCACAGTAATATTTCAGCATTAACTAAAGATCTAAAAAATACTAATTACAATGAAGATTATCATTTAAGTATGCAGGTAAGATAATGCTGACTTAGATTTAATAAGATGCAAAAATCTAACCTTTTATTAAAGTAAAATAATTGAAAGTGGGGGGAAAATCACATTATGAAATAAATGTTGTTCTCCAAAACACATTGGGAACAATTATTTGCCCCCTTTTATTAAATACTTTTTGTGACCTCCTTTTTCCAAGATAACAGCTCCGAGTCTTCTCCTATAATGCCTGATGAGTTTGGAGAACACCTGACAAGAGATCAGAGACCATTCCTCCATACAGAATCTCTCCAGATCCTTCAGATTCACAGATCCATGTTGGCGCTTCTTCTCTTCAGTTCAGCCCTCTCATTTTCTATAGGGTTCAGGTCTGGGACTGGGATGGCCATTGCAGATGCTTGGTTTTGTGCTCAGTTACCCATTTTTGTTTTGATTTTGATATTTGTTTTTAGATCACTGTCCTGTTGGAAGATCCAAACATGGCCCGATATAAGATTTCTAGCACAGGCTGTCAGGTTTTGATTTTTTATCTGTTGGTATTTGATCGAATCCATGATGCCCACAGCATTAAAGATACAGCTGAGTATTTCATTTTACACATGGGGTACTTTTTATCCCTGCGTGCACCAAACCCATATTAAGTGTTTGCTGCCAAAAAAGCTATTTTTTTTGTTTCATCTTTATTTTTCAATTTATGCTTTAAAATATTTGTATTGGCCAAATTTTCTTATTGAACCGATTACGCTAAGATTAAAAATGAACATATATCGGCTGATAGCGATATGATGGCCGATATATTGTGCATCCCTAGATTTAAACATTTCTTAGTAATATGTTTGCACTTGTGTACTGAAAAAAGCACAAATGTCAGGGCATGTCAAAACATCTCAAGGACCCCGTAAACACCTTAGACCCCAGAGGGTTAAACAACCATCTCTATATGAAGTGATTCTGAGCACAGCACCAAATCGTGTTTTCTTGTACTTGGCTCTCCGGCAGCTCTTTCCCCTATGCAGTGTGAAAGTGGGACATGGACCAGACTAGGCAGCTGTGTACTAGAAAAGTCTCTTGTATCCAACAGATGTGGCTTGTTTGGCTGTGGATGGACTCTTTCAGTCCAGTGTTGCAAATTAAAGCTACAGAAAACATTTAGAGCTCCTCTGAATAAGAGATGCATGATTCTGGGACTAACCTGTTGACTTTCTAACTACTGTACTTGTGTATGGCTGTAGTTGAAGTTTTTTGGGGTTGCTAATTAAAGTATTGCCGCTAAAAATATAGAAACTAAAAAACGAATAAATATAATAATCTAAAACCAGTTAACTTCACTAATTGACCAGTCATTTGCTGGACAAGTTGTTGACTAGTTAGCCATCTTGACCCATTCCTAGCATAATGTCATACCACAGCTAAAGTCCAACTTTAGGTTGTGTCTTTTATAGTGTGAAATAACTTGTCTTGTATCGTTTACCTTAAAGCAAATAAAGCCCATAATTAAACAAGAGAATTTTACTGTTATTAGATTTTTGTGTGTGTTTTTTTTGTAGGGACATGCTGATTTCTGACTTGGATTTGACCATGACGTACACAGAGGTGTGTGAGGAGGTGAGAAAGATGTGTGGTGTCCACAGAGAGAAGCCGATAACACTCAAGTGGATCGACGATGAAGGTATGTATGACCTTTTGAACTTTGGCCATAGTGGCTTTAGCAGAAAAGGGAAGTTGATTCAGAAGTAGAGCAAGTTAGTACATTTTAATTACACAAACTGACAAAAAGTTATTAGACTAAATTATTATAATTAGACACACAAAAAAAGACCAGGAACATGCATTAAGAAAGAAAATGGGATCAATATTGATTTCATGTTGACTTTAAGCCCAGTGGTTGTGCTTATAATTATATATAATATATAATAATAAGTATATGATATAATAATATTTAAGTCGCTTTGGTTATAAACATCAGCTAAATCAGGCGTTTTCAAATGTTTTGATGTCGGGGCACCTAAATATGATGATTACCCATTTATATTGATATTATTTTACATAAAAAAAATATAAGGAATTATATTTATATTTAATAAATATAAATATGATTTATATTTTACATTTTTACAGTTTATCTCCGAATCTGGGTGTCCTCAGCCCAGTCTTGTTATTGTTAACTAAAACTATAAAATTATTTTTTAAATTAAAATAAAGAAGAAATAAAATAAAATGTAAATATTAGATGGAGAAAAAAAAACCTTAAAGCAAATAAATGTTGCCTTGGCAATTAACTGAAATAAAATAAGTTTAAGAGGTACTAAAATTACTAACATTTAAATTAAAATAAAATATAAATAATAATAATAATAACTAAATAAATAAATAAAACGCTAATAAAACTGTTTATTTTTTTACTAAAACTTAAGATGAAATGAAAACTAAAACTAAAAAATAGAAGCTATTTCTAAATATTAATAAATAATATAGTATATAAATAATACTAAAACAACAGTTCCCTAGACCCTGAGTGGAAAATCCCTGGGCTAAATGTCAACTATAAATATTGCCCCATGATATTTTAGACTGTTTGCTTGCATTGTCATTTCTTGTTTTTAAGGGGACCCGTGTACTATCTCATCCCAGATGGAGCTAGAGGAAGCATTCCGGATCTACAACCGGAACCGGTGCTCGGGACTTCTTTTGCATGGTACTCATTGATTCACTCAAAACACAAAATCAATCTATTTTCCCCTTGTTTTTTCAATTACTATAGTAGTAGAATTAGGGCTGTCGCGGTGAAGGAATTTCCCTTGCGGTAATTTTGAGTGGCTCAATAGCGCGATATGCGGTTTTACCGCCATTTATTTATTTATATTTATTTGCTATATAAATACGTGTTATGATGTGGTCAGCATACACAAAAACAATGTAACCAATGTAACCGAAACTAAACAGCGTCTCTGCGCATTGAAAGACTGTCACTCAGCGCCATACCTGTCAAGTATCCCGTTTTGGCCGGGAAAGTCCCGTATTTAACCCTTCTTTCCCGCCGTCCTCCCGTATTAGTATTTTCCCGTAAATCTCCCGTATTTTAACCTGCGCTATTAAAAAATAATAATGGCCCGGGCGGATTAAAAAAAACAAAAAACATTCGCAATCTGAGCTCTGTCACTAGCCACGCGATAACTGCCAACTGCAGTAGCCTACTACAGGTACAGTTGTCGCGAGGTTAGTGTGTTAGTGAGGTCAGAGTGACAACGCAGGAAAAAAAAAAAAAATCGCAGACGGATGATGGTCGCTACGACAGAGACGGAAGGCACTCCTGCCACAAAACCAAAACGCTCATGTAAATACCGCGATCAATGGGACAGCGAATTTATTTTCTGAAGAGGAGCAGGGTAGGGGACAGTCACGCGTTTTGTAACTGCGACTTTAGCATCTTAAAACCTGTTAACCGTTGCCAGTGCGCCGGCGCACTGAAGCGTTTTTTGTTTGTTTAAATAGTTCAAAGTTACTATCAGATTTAATGTTATTACCTTGACAAACTATACATCATTAAAAAGATATAACACTCAAGTTTCAGTATTTGACCACTATTGTATTCTCAGAAACTTTGAAGATGTTTCATACAAAATAAATTTCTAATAACTTTACAAAACTTTGTAGCTATTAATAACTATTTTTTCATTATGACAATAATTAATTCTACATTTACAATAAACTGCCAGGTGTCAGCTTTCAAATGAGATCATACTTGTGATTTTAGTGCAAAGTGTTTATGAACTGTAGGCTATCTGTTTCAGTTTGGGTTTGCCATTTCTGAGGATTTTTCAAAAGTGGGGTTGCAGCCTAAAAAGAATGCAAAGTCTGCAACAAATTTGAACAATAACTAACTAAAAGAGTAAAGAAAAGTTATGTGACATGTAAAGAAAAACTGTAAAAGAAAAGCAATATGAAATTAAAAGAATGTGTGGAATGAAAATAAAATGTAAATGTAGAGACAAGCAATGTTAAATGAACAGAAAATATGCAAATAAGCCTTTAAAATAAATGCTCTTCATATATTTTATATATATATATTTCAACCCTTTTGTGTTTTCATTTAAGCTATAACACTTGTCTTAAAATGTAAGGGATAACGTGACTGGAGCTTGGTTGCGGTGGTGGGACTGTTCGCGGTGGGCGCCGGAAAATTTCCCTTATTTTCAAATCCAAAACTTGACAGGTATGCTCAGCGCGCAGTTGTTATGCCAACGGACTGTCTTTGAGTGAGTCATTGAACCGTTCTTTCAACAAAAACGTTCAAAAAAGCTGATTCCTTAAATGAAAGATGTAATGAAACAAGGTGTTAATTATTTTTTTAACTTTGAGCTCCACTTTTCAAGGCTCAGCTGGCCAGCAATGCTTCACTTTTGGGCAAAGCTGAAGCAATGCTTCACTTAATAGAGACCAATGGCATTGATTCAATGCGTGACTCGCTGCTTTCCCCCCACGGCTTCCTCACGCTGTGTAATGCTGACCAGCGCTGAAGCCATTCATGGTAAATACCCTTACACGTTAAAAGGATGATAGCCTACGACAAATATTTCGCTTTCCTTGGAAACGGCAACCTTTTCACGAATATACATGACTTGACTTCAAAGACAGATGCAGGTAATCGCACGTGCTCAGTCGAACACATTCACTGTCTGTTTAGGCTTAAGTCCAAATCCACGAATCCTCTGTACAAATCACCATGATAAACAGTCTTGTTATCATTATTAACTTATTTAACATTCATTACACATGGTACGAACTACGAAGGGTTGCCTTATGAAAAAAGAAAACGCGGTTCGCGGTTGCTGCGGTTACTTGCGTTTCTCTGCGGTTGGCCTGTCAGTAGCGCGGTACTGCGATATTGCGGTTATCGCGACAGCCCTAAGTAGAATTACTCTTTCTGTATTCGTCCATTTATAAAACGCTTAATGCAGATTCAAACCACACAGCAGAAATCCGCCAAACCACTCAAAATATCATGTATACACTGTACAGCTAAAGCACTTAATAAAAGTTCACTTTCGTATTTGAACATTTCACATTTGCTGACCCCACATCTATAAATAGATAAAACCACTGGACTGTGTCACACTCATTTCTCTCTGTCTTTCTTTCTCTGTCTAGTATTCCCAAGCATTCCTGAAAAACCTGGTATGCCGTGCCCAGGAGAGGACAGTTAGTCATTTACATTTACATTTATGCATTTGGCAGACGCTTTTATCCAAAGCGACTTACATTGCATTTCAAGGTACACATTTTTACATTCTTATCAGTTCTTGCTTTCCCTGGGAATCGAACCCATGACCTTGGCGTTGGAAAGTCAAAAGTCAAAAGTCATCCTGCCACTTTCAGGCTTTTTCATGTGCTCTTCAGTTCAAAATGATCTCTTTCAAGTCTGTGAAGGAATCATTCGGACTGGTTTTGGGAACTGGATCAAAAGATTAATTGAAAATATCTCACTTATAAGAATAATGGATCCGTGAATCGGAAATTGCTACTTCTGTCAGAAACAGGCCACGAAGCAAAGGCTGATGTCAAGATGCTCAGTGAACTTAAAGTGTTTGCTTTATTCATCACACAAAGCTAAATGGCTTCAGAAAACACGAAAAAGTTGTGTGGACTACTTTGATATTTTTATGGTGCTTTTTGTTATTAGTGTCTGATTATATGGAAAAGAGTACATTTTTAAACTTTTTCCTATCGATTAAAAAAAATTATTTGTCAAATACTGTTATATACAGGATACAACTTACTACTACTACTTAGATTGTGTATAAATAAATAGGTTAAAATGGTTAAATAAGATGAACATCAGAAAACAAATGAAAAGATAAATAATAATAGCAAATAGCAATTTGGCAATGAGTAGTCATATGTACAGAGATATATATGCAAGAATACAAAAATGCAGAGAAAAGTTATACACATTGGAATGACATGAGGACGAGAAAATAGGAGTACATTTTTATTTCAAGGATCATTTTTATTTCTAGGTGAACTATTCTTTTAAGGTCTTGAAAATGGGTAATAGATTCAGTTTTAGTGTCTTTAAGGTAAGAGTTTATGGTGGAAAAATGTCCTCTCTCAGTGGGGTCATATGCTACATTAGTACCTGCACAAGTAATCCTGTGTTAATGTGCACATTTACTGCCCTGAAGGCCAGACGGGGCCGAACTGCTGAGTCAGTGCCTTGGACAGAGAATGGCTGCCCCTTTCTGAAAGCATTATGAATTCACGATCATCCTTGCCTATGGCTCAGGCGTGAAAGATGCGGTCTGTGCTGTTTGTGTGTGTGAGAGAGAATTGTGTGCTGCCCTATCATAGAGGTAGTGTTAATTATTTTGATGGTTCCTGGTGCATCTTGTATGTGCCTATGAGGAATGCTCCTAATATGCTTTGTATACTAATGAGTTTGTGTGTGTGTGTGTGTGTGTTTTGGAGCCTCTTTTGCTTTGCATTGCATACAGATGAAAGTACCTTGCGTTTCTGTTCTTTGTCTGAATGGTGTCCTCAGTTGACTGTGGATGGTCTTGCTTTGTACATGAGCGGTGTTTGTCTGACCCCCTCTGATTGCCGTTCTGTCGGTACATAATGATTTGTGACAGGCTGTTAACTTCTGTCTGTGTTCGTTTCTGTTCTGGCCCAGTTTTCTTTCTCCTTGTCAGCAATTTGTGCTGTATTTGTGTCAGGTGTTTTCTCAGAGGAGGTAAGAGAGGCAGTGCCTTATACAATGTTGATGAAAAAATAATTTACAGTTTAAATAAAAACAATTATGAGTTTAAATATAGTTTTACATACTAATTGTTTATAGTGAAGATTAATTGTAATAGATCCAAAATCTCGTTATGGCTTAGTGCGATTATAAAATCTCCAAGGCTGTGATTTAATTAAAGTCATCATGAAATCAAAACTCGCATGTCACTCACATGAGATCAAACCACAATGATCAAACGATCCAAACAATTCCTGATGGACAAAATCAAGTCCGCCTTACTTTTTTTTTCTTGTTTGAGAAGCCGTTTCACTTGTATATATGTCACAATAGTGAAGAAAAGACTTTAAATAAATACATACCGTATGCTGCATGTTTTCAAGGGAAGCACGATTTTCAGTGTCTTGGAACGGTTCGGTTTGTAGTAAATGCTGCTACACATGAACTCATCTCTGTATGTGCTCTAAGTTTGGGTCACTTATGCATTTTGGGAATGCATACAACCATCTTTCCAAACATGCTTATACAACATTATTCCAAACGTGCTTATAAACCGGCCATTGTCAACAAAAGAGAAAATTGGGCTTGTCGCAGTTTTCCACCATAGTAAAAGCTTAATGAATGAACATTTGAAAATTAAAACATTAATTCAGGCATAAATATTAGTATTGTAATTTTACAGTTTATTATTATTATTATTATTTGCTTTTTTAAATACTATTTTATGATAGTAATATTTCTTATTTTTATTGAATAATAATAATCATTATTAAATACAATTATAAGTTATGTTATTGTAATATTTCTCTGTCAAATAAATGGAGTATTTAATAATAATAATAATAAATAGTAATTATAAAATACAATAATTATATAATAATTTTGATATCACAAAATAATTGGTCTACAAACAAGCGCAGCAAACATGTAGCCTTTTATTTTATCATGTATATAACGTAGTAACAGATCAAAATGACAAAAAAAGCTAAATTTTTGTTGTATTTCTGTAGTTATTATTTTCTGAAACAATAAAAAAAAATGCATAAACTGAATGGGTTTTACTCTAATGTGACTTGGTTTAAATAAATAGTATCCTAATGTATACATGCAAATGTTTTCGAATTGGGTGTTTTTTGACCAGATATTTAACCAGAAACTGTGTGGACATCAAATGAAACATGAATTTATTAGACTAAAAAAATCCTGAATGGACTTTGCTCTCTCATTTCAGAAGTCCAGTCTACACTCATGTGTGATGCAGTGGTGCTGAACACAGGAATCAAAGTGACTGTGTGTTTTGACAGTGTAAAGACCTCAGGTTCAGCTGCTTACTGTTGTGTGGAATTGGTCTGGTCTTATTACTGTGAAAGGTTAGTTATTCACGTTGTGCATGAAAGCTCAGTAACTTCGAGTGGCTCTGGTACAGTGTTGTAGGGACAAAGAATTATAACCTTTATTCATGAATAATCTGCTTCACTGATCATGGCTGCTTTTTTCCACAGAATCCTGTTAAAGCCTTTTAAGGGATTGTGACTACTAGTAGAGCTGCATGAATAATTGTTAAAATATCAAAATCTCGATTCAAACACCTACGCGATCTTATTCTTAAATGACATTCTAATATAATAAATAATAACATTCTAATCTGCGTTGCCGCTGAGTCATGTAGGCTATAGGTATGTAACAGCTTCACAAACAGTCTTTCAAACACACAGTATCATTATTTTTGAGTTACACTAATTCAAATTGTCACAGATGTACTGGGATAAAACTAAAAGTTTATTTCGGATATAAACGCTGTTGTCTACAATAGCGAGAAAAATCGAGTAAATCACCTTTTGAAATGAACTTGACACTTCAAGTAAAGATTGTATGTACATCGTTTGTTACTCTGGTAGGTGGTGACAAGTGACTGTTAAAAAACATTATTTGTCGTTGAATCATTCATTCAAGAGATTCATTCAAAAATGCTGATACATCCAGTAATGAGACAGGTGAAGTCTTTGAGTGAGTCATTGAATCATTCATTCAAACCATTAAAAAAATATATTTATTAAATTCATTAAATATATATATTTTTAAACAGACTGCAGCAATTAACATTTAGTCTGAACCTCTGTTTAGTTGTCTAAAAAAACGTCTGATCTCTGATCTTGACAATCCTGATCTCTGTTTTAAACCAAGAAATTGTGAGTCTCAATTTATCCAGAATAGTGTAGCTCTAGTGACATTTCATTTTCATAAAAGAACCATAAAAGTGATCAATATGACTTATTCCAAGTCTTTTAAAAACCATAATAATTTTGTGCATGGAACAGAATGAAATTTAGGGAGAGGTAGTTCATCCAAAAGTAATGAGTAATAGGGACGTAATTGTAATTTTTGGGTGAATTAGTGTTTTAAAGCAGCAATAATAGCACTCTGCAATAGTGCTTCCTTGCGTGATGATGGTTCTTGAAACTCTTGAGAGTCATTGATGGGAAGACGTACAGTATCTTCAGATAAGCTCCGTCTCTCCCATTTCTACAGGACTCCGTCTCCGCTGAGGTGTGTAGGAGGTCTCTGTCAGTTTAATCACTGATCTCAAAGTCTTCAGGGTTTTCGCTGCTGTCTCGAGTCCTTTGATTCTATCAGTGGTTGCAAACATTTACTGTTTGTTTAACATAAAAAATTAGATTATTTCAGAAAGTTTGTCACACTGCACATTGACTGACTAATCTACAAATCACTGCACTTTCCCCCCCCACATTATGTCCTCCATTTTATTTGCAAATGATCTCTTATAATTGACTATCCTCAGTTCATTAGGGCGATGGAAATGACTGAATAGATAATATTTTCATGATATTTTGGTACTATATAAATATCGACTGTTTTTTTTTTTCAGTTTATCCACATCTCTCGATATTATGTATTTGCTAATATTGAATGTAGGCTATCTTTAGCCAATGTCAAAATTAATATCCATTTCTCCTACTGAACTTTAAAATTTTGTGATTCCCTAAAAATTACTTGTAGATTTAAAATGTTAATGTTTTATTTTTACATTTATTTAGATAACTACATTCATAGATACAAATACACATTTTTCTTAGAGAAGCACAGGATTTTAATTGATGGTATATTAGGCAGCTTTGGTTATACTTACCATTTGTCTTAAGATATGTCCAATATAGAATATGAATCATCATGAAACCCTCAAAATTGAAATTGGATGATTCGCATGTGTAATGAAAATTTGTCAGTTTACTCATAATTTATAGGAAGTGCCTTAATTCTCCAGCTGCAATTAAAGGGATAGTTCACCCGAAAATGAAAAACGTCCTGGTTGCGTATGCAACCCACCGTTCCCTGAAGGAGGGAACGGAGGACGCAGTCGACGGTCGACTGAAATGGGATCACGCCAGGGAGCCTATTGTCTTCGAGTATTATTGAACGAGCCAATACACATTGGCGTGCGAGATCTGCATCTCACACTCCGCCCCGCAGCGCGGTTATAAATACGGAAGTAGATGCACGCACCATTTGCTTTTCGCTGAGGAGCCGAGCGTAACTCGGAGTCAGCGGTGGTCCAGCGGTAGTGGCAAGGGAACGGTGGGTTGCATATGCAACCAGGACGTTCCCTTTCAGTGGATAACGTCAGACGTAGTCGACGGTCGACTGAAATGGGATCACACTTTGAACACGCCACTAACGCTGCCACCTTCCAGTGCCTAGACAAAAGCCTTCTGATCCTCCCGACGTTTTAGCGGAAAAGGACAGGGCTTAGGCCAGGAAGTCGCTGCTGTTCCATAAGACCCACTTAGTTAGACTTGGTAACACTGGGAAATCGTGCCCAACATCGGAAGGAAGGGACGCTGCGGAAGCCCAACCAACCCGAAAAAGGGGGGGGGGGGGGGGGTGGAAATACGCATATGAACTGGGCGGAGGACCGGGCAGTATAACATATGGAATATCACCAGGGTGGCTCCAGCCTAGAGAGGGGGGAGACAACACCGATTTACAGTGACGGCAGGACTCTGCCAAGGGAAAGACACGGGCTCACCTTGGGGAGCCGTATCGTGGAAGAATACACATATGGGGTCGCCGTAGGGACCGCAACATATGGACCCAGCCTAACACGGGTTCCACACTGCATACGAGTGGTAGGCGTAACACCGGACGTTCCGCCACGTCCGACGTTGGAGGGGTGCGGAGGAGCTCAACAGGTTCCGGATAAGTGAATTCAACTGAAGCAAAATGGCGCACGTATCCGTTCCGTAGGAGGGGAATGGCGCAGCAAGCCGACACTGAACCGGGACTCACGGTTTACTGGCTTCTATGAGAAGAGAGCACACGGGAAGCAACCGGTTCGACACGTAGGTTATAGAATCTAGCAAACGTATTAGGTGTCGCCCAGCCCGCAGCTCTACAGATATCTGTCAGCGAGGCACCCTGCGCCAACGCCCAAGAAGCGGCAACACTCCTTGTGGAGTGAGCTCGCAGTCCGGGGGGACAGGGTTCACCTTGGGACTCATACGCCAAGATGATGGCATCCACTATCCAGTGGGCCAACCTCTGCTTGGAGACAGCCTTTCCCTTCCGCTGATCTCTGTAACAGACGAAGAGCTGCTCTGAGGTCCTAAAGCTTTGCGTTCTGTCCACGTATAAGCGCAGAGCGCGAACGGGGCAGAGAAAAGCCAGGGCTGGGTCTGCCTCCTCCGGGGGCAGCGCTTGCAGGTTCACCACCTGGTCCCGAAAGGGGGTGGTAGGAACCTTTGGCACATATCCAGGCCGGGGTCTCAGGATAACGTGAGAGTTAGCCGGCCCGAATTCCAGGCATGATTCGCTGACCGAAAATGCGTGCAAGTCCCCCACCCTCTTGATGGAGGCAAAAGCAAGCAGGAGAACTGTCTTTTGGGACAGAATTTTTAACTCTGCTACCTGCAAAGGCTCGAAGGGCGGTCTCTGCAGTGCGGTTAGCACCAGAGATAAGTCCCAAGAGCGTATAGAGGGGGGGCGAGGCGGATTCAATCTCCTCGCTCCCCTCAGAAACCTGACGATCAGATCATGCTTCCCCAGGGATTTCCCGTCTACTGCATCGTGATGTGCGGCAATAGCGGCAACATACACTTTGAGGGTGGAGGGGGACAGCCGACGCTCCAAAGCCTCTTGCAGGAAAGAAAGCACGGAAATGATCGAACACCTTCGGGGGTCTTCTCTGTGAGAAGCACACCACTCAACGAACAGGTTCCACTTCAGGGAGTAAGCAGGCCTCGTAGAGGGAGCTCTCGCTGAAGTGATGGTATCTACGACTGTCTGTGGTAGATTACCTAGAACCTCCGCGTCCCGTCCAGGGACCACACATGGAGTCTCCAACAGTCTGGACGCGGGTGCCATATGGTGCCCCGTCCCTGAGAGAGTAGGTCCTCTCTCAGAGGAATGGGCCAGGGAGGAGCTGTCGAAAGGAGAAAAAGTTCGGGGAACCAGGTTCGGTTGGGCCAATAAGGGGCAACTAGCAAAACCTGCTGCTCTTCCTCCCTGATTTTGCACAGTAGTTGTGCCATCAGGCTCACTGGGGGAAACGCATACTTGCGGAGGCCCCGGGGCCAGCTGTGAGCCAGTGCATCCGTGCCGAGGGTCCCCTCGGTGCGGGAATAAAACAACTGGCAATGGGACGAGTCCGGAGAGGCAAACAGATCTATCTGTGCGGCCCCGAAGTGGTCCCATATCAGCTGGACCGCCTGGGGATGGAGTCGCCATTCCCCGGAGGCCACAATCTGTCGTGAGAGCTCGTCGGCGGCACGATTGAGCAGGCCAGGGATGTGAACGGCACGAAGCGACCTCAGATGCTTCTGACTCCATAGGAGGAGGTGGCGGGCGAGTTGTGACATGCGACGGGAACGTAGACCACCTTGGCGGTTGATGTACGCAACGGTCGCCGTGTTGTCCGTACGGACCAGTACATGCTTGCCGAGCAGCGTCGTCTTGAGGCGTCTCAAAGCAAGGAGCACTGCTAGCAACTCGAGGCAGTTGATGTGCCAATGCAGGTGGGAACCCGTCCAGGTGCCAGCTACTGCATGCCCGTTGTACGTGGCCCCCCAGCCGGTGTTGGAGGCGTCTGTGGAAACCACAGCATGCCTGGACACTTGTTCTAGGGACACACCGGCCCGGAGAAACTATTCATTATTATTGGCACAAAAGTAATTCCATACATATGAAGCAGGCCGAGCGGCGTAACTGCGGCTTGCGGCTGCCATATGCCCCAGGAGCCTCTGAAATTGTTTCAGAAAAACCACTGTACTGCTCTTGATAAGATTCAGACAGTTCAGCACCGACCGGGCGCGATTCTCTGTGAGGCGCGCCGTGTGTTGGACCGAGTCCAGCTCCAAACCGAGAAAAGAGATCCTCTGCACGGGGGCGAGTTTGCTCTTCTCCCAGTTGACCTGAAGACCCAACTGACTGATGTGCTGGAGCAGCAAATCCCTGTGTTCGCAAAACTGCTCCCGAGACTGCGCTAGTATCAGCCAGTCGTCGAGATAATTGAGAATGCGAATGCCACGCTCTCTCATGGGAGCGAGGGCTGCCTCCGCGACCTTCGTAAAGACACGGGGTGACAGGGCCAGCCCGAAGGGTAGGACTTTGTACTGATACGCCTGACCCTCGAACGCGAAACGCAGGAATGGCCTGTGTCGCGGCAGGATGGAGACATGAAAGTACGCGTCCTTCAGGTCTATCGCTGCAAACCAATCTTGGGGACGGACACATTGGAAGATGCGTTTCTGCGTTAGCATTCTGAACGGGAGCTTGTGGAGGGCCCGGTTCAGGACTCGCAGGTCCAAGATTGGTCGTAACCCACCACCTTTCTTGGGTATAATGAAGTACGGGCTGTAAAAGCCGGTCTTCATATCGGCTACAGACACCAGCTCTATCGCGTCCTTCGCCAGCAGGACAGCAATCTCCGCGCGCATGACAGGAGCCGATTTGCTCGACACCGAAGTGTGGCGAATGCTACTGTACCTGGGCGGACTCCGGCGGAACTGAATCGTTTAGCCGAGCCTGATGGTACGGAGGAGCCAGCTGGACGGGTTGGAGAGCACTTTCCAGGCCTCGACGAACCGGACCAGGGGGACCAGAGGCACCACAGGCATACCCGGGGTGGGGCAGCAAGGTGGAGGACAGGGACCTGGCTCGGAAGGCCCGTGGGCGGCCCGAAGCGGGGTCTGAGTGAGCCGTGCTGCACTTACCTGACTCCACGGGGCAACAGAGGAAGGGTGAGAAGGCGGATGAGCGGGTCCTCGAACGCATCGTGTTGCCGGCTGGCGAACAAGAGGGGGCTGGGGGGAGCAAGGCTGTTCCACAGGGTCGCAAACCGCCAGCCTCGCCCTCTTGGGACCCAGGGACGGAGAAATTCGCTTTTCGACAATTTGGGTACCACTGGACTCCGGAGAGCCAATGGTGGAACGGTGACCATCTGAAGAGCTAGTCCCCCCATCCCTGGGTGGCCTGTCTCAGGAATGCTTCTGACACTCGCCCCCTGGCTGGGCAGTGACTGAGACAGACCGGGCGGCCTGCCTGCTGCTGGTTCTACGCTGGGGCCTGGGTGAAGGCTGTTGCGAAGACCCCGCGGAACCGGAGGCAGCGGCAGGGGGACGCCCTCGGCGACGAACGGGCGGAGGGACTATCACCGGCGGCAGGGTGGAGGCAACAGCGGGCCGCCGGGATAGGGTGTGTCGGGGAGCCTCCGTCCGAACCTGGGTGGCAGAGAACTGTTGGGCGCAGCTCTCCGCCACGTCGCCAAACAACCCAACCTGGGAAATTGGGGAGTCCAGGAACCGAACCTTGTCCGCATCCGCCATCTCAACCAGGCTGAGCCAACGATGGCGTTCCTGGACCACCAAGGTGGACATCGCTAGACCGACCGCACATGCCGCGACACTCGTACCCCGGAGGGCGAGGTCAACGGCAGTGCGGAGCTCACTCATGAGCGCCCGGTCTAAACTACCCTCGTGCATGTCCCTGAGTGTCTTGGCCTGGTAGACCTGCAACAACGCCAAGGCATGCAAAGAGGGAGCGGCTTGCCCGCAAGCTCTGTAAGCTCTGACTGCCAATCCTGACGCGAAATCACAGGCCTGCGAGGGGAAACAAGGATCCCCCATCCAGGATGCAGCGGCCGTTGGACATAAGTGAGTCGCAACAGACCGCTCCACTGGAGGGATAGCCTCATAACCCTTCACCGCTCCTCCGACAAGGGTAGTGAGGGAGGAAGAACTACTTAAGTCGTTTTCAGCAGTAAAAAGTGCCGTCCACGACCAAGTAAGCTCTTCATGCACTTCGGGAAAGAAGGGCACTGGGGCGGCGGGCTGAGAACCAGCACGGCCCACCCCGAGATACCAATCATCCAACCGAGACTGAACAGGACATGGTGGAGGGTTCCACTCGAGCCCGACAGCCTCGGCGGCCCGTTTCAGCATAGCTGACAATTCTGGATCCGGCTCGGGCAACATTGAACTCCCAGAGGGAGACAACGCAGCCGAGTCGTCATCTCCAGAAGTCAGCTCACACTCCGATGCTGCAATCAAGTCCTGTCCTCCAGGGGAGCCCCGAATGAAACCGCTGGCCGACCCATTACAGATGGACCAGCGGACAACACCGGAGGCTCCAATGGCAGCAGTGGAAGGGAGGGGTGAGGAGCCAACAGGGAATGGTTACCGGGCGGGACATCCAACACTACCCTCCGGTCACCCATCCCATACAGCACCCGTGCAGGGTGGGGCGTGGTAATGGGGACTCGCTCTCCGCGAACGAAGGCGAGTCTCGCCCTCAACACTGCGACAGTCATGTTCCCACAGTGAAAACATGAGCTGTCCACAAAAGCTGTCTCAGCGCGCTGTAAGCCCAAACACGTGATACAACAATTGTGACCATCAGAGAGAGACAGGGAACGACCGCACCCAGAAACGCACGGGCGGAATGACATCTTGAAAAAGACGCAAACGCACCCGTGTTGCTCTTTTAGGAAGTGAAAAACTCTCACCAGTGCCGGAGCATACAGGGGAATGACCGCGGCAACACTAACACTGGAATGGTGCACCCTGTGTCAGTGAAGCACTCACTTTCTCTCCCTCAACCGACCGTCAGACAAATAAACACAAACAGAAACTTGGTTGCTGTGAGAACAGCAGTTGAGAGCTTGAAGCTCGCCATCACCGCTGCACTCGCACTGCAAACACCGACAGACTTCCCAAACTTCCCAGACTTCCCACCGGAGAGACTTCCCAAAGAAGCGCCAACATACTCGCACGTTGTACAACAACACTCTTCAGATCCAGACATGAAGCTCGGCTCCGAAGCGAAAGGCAAATGGTGCGTGCATCTACTTCCGTATTTATACTCGCGCTGCGGGGCGGAGTGTGAGATGCAGATCTCGCACGCCAATGTGTATTGGCTCGTTCAATAATACTCGAAGACAATAGGCTCCCTGGCGTGATCCCATTTCAGTCGACCGTCGACTACGTCTGACGTTATCGACTGAAAGGGAACCTGTCATCATTTACTCATCCTCATGTCGTTCCAAACCCGTAAGACTTACATTCATCTTCGAAACATAAATGAAGATATTTTTTAATGAAATCTGAGTGATTTTTGTCCCTCCATGGACAGCTACTCAACCAATTGACGCTTTAAAAAGTTGATTAAGAGATCGTACAAATAATCCATATGAATTGAGCGGTTTAGTCAAAGTTTTCTGAAGAGACTTTATCACTTTATATGATAAACAGATTTAATTCGGGCTTTTATTTACATATAAACATTCATCAACTCACACATCAGTTGTGGTAAACGGAAGCTCAAGCATGTTCGCTTCACAGTCCATTCTCGTGTTACACAGATTGAGCTTCCACAAGAACCAATGAGGTTTGTTCTCGCGCATCAAGCAGGTTCGATTGAGCTTCTGCTTATGTTCACTGATCAATGTTTGTATGTGAATAAAAGCCTAAATTGAATCTGTTAATCATGTAAAGCAATCAAGTCACTTCAGAATCTTCAGAATCAGAGCTCAATTCATATGGATTAGTTTTTGCGATCTCTTTATGAACTTTATGAAACGACAAAGTGGTAGTTGCATAGCTGCCAATGTAGGGACACAACATATTTAATCAAAAAGATCTTCATTTGTGTTCCAAAGATGAAAGAAAGTCTTACAGGTTTGGAATGACATTTGGTCATTAATGATTTAAAAAAAAAAATTTATTTGGGTGAACAATCCCTTTGAGCTTCAATTCTTGCACATAGCAAACTATAGGGATGAATTTTTTAAAAATGTTTTAAATTATTTGTTTAAACTAGGTTTTCTTTTGAAATTGTATTATAATTGTATGTATGTGTGTGTATATGTATATCATTTTAAATTAATATATAATTTACCATTTTCCAAAGGAAGTGTTAGTGGTTGGAGTGTTGCTAAGTGAGATGTTCTGGGTGATCGCTATGTCTAAGTGGCTGCTATGGTAATCTGTATGGTTGCTAGGGCGTGGCTAGGTGGTTGGTATGGTGTTTTGAATGGTTGCTAGGTGGTTGCTTACAGGCCTAAGTGAAGAGAGCCCTCCTCTAAGTCTCTATATAATATGATGTTGCTCAGATCCTTTTTTTCTGTTAATCTGTAAAGTATTTTCATCTATTTTATCTGTCACACAACCGACTTAAAAAAGTGCTGGCATGGCTTTCTTCAACAATCCATATTATTTGAGGTGTCTGTTCCACAAACAGTAAATAACGAAATTTAATACTTTGAGTTGGGGTTTGTTCAAATTACCACTAATTAGCAAACAGTCCCTGCCATTATCAGACACTTCATCCCCCGTTCTCCTCTTCCACTCCTCCTCATTCACCGCACACTAAGCTCTTTCACATCCACCCTGATGCTCCGTTCCAGTCACCCTCTCGCTCCACGCCGTGTTTTCCACAACACCCCTCAGCTGTTTGCCACCGGCTCTCTGGGGACCCAGCTACACCCTGACGAAAGGATGAGAGAGAGGGAGAGAGAAAAGGGTGAGAGAGTGAAATAATAGAGAGAAGAGGCAAAGAGTGCAGAGCAGAGCCAGGCACCATAGCAAAAATATCCGTCTGTGTTGCAGGAACTCCCTCCTTTTGTCTGTGCCGCCCATCTCAATTAAGGCTTCCAGCAGAGCCGCCCGCTCCTGATAGAAACATCCCTTCATCCATCCGTCTATCCATCGAGGACGCAGCCTATACAAGGACAGCCAGCTGTAACGACTGCATGCAGGGAGCGACAGAACGGCAGGGAGGGGGAGAAATAATTAAATAAGTCACAAGGAAGAGGAGAGATTGAGCGAACAGAGGAGACCGCGAGGGAGGAGGGGATGTAGCCGGTGCGTCGTTGGAGGCTGCCAGGGGAAATGTGCTGAAACGAGCAGAAAACAGGAAGATACTGGTGAGCACCGCTCTGTTGAGATCTCTTCCATTTGTCCACTCCATCATTTTACCGCTGTCTTTGTGTACGGATGTGATTGACATTGAGCTAGCGTGACCGAATCCGCCGTGTGTCCAGTCCTTGTGCATGCATGTGTATTTTATGCATTCTTTTTATTTTCATCTCACCTGCAGTGATTTGATGGCCCGTCTTACTTGCCTTACTTGGGTTTAAACCCTTTTGGCTAGTGCGGCAGTGTTGCGTGCGGGTGTATGTGTGTGCGACTACCTACCTGGCATGCTTTAGTCAGAGTTCCAGTGAGCAACTAGCATCCTTTCATTTAGCTTTCTTACACAAAAGAAGACACACACTCCCTACTTCGGTCTCTCTTGGTGCTGGAGACCCAATGCATCCTAAGAATGCTGACGGTATGTGAACGGTATAGTATCATCTTGCTTCGGGTTATTGTGTGCTTATTTTCTTTTCAGATGTGTCTGAAAGGTTGTGGGCCAAACAAACGTTTGTAGCCACTAATGAAAGGAAATGTGCAGTTTTGACTGTTGACTCAAAACGGGGGTATTTATGTCATTATGAGTGGCTTCATCCTGCCCCTCGCTCTCCGTAGAGGGTGGTTAAAATAGACGCTCATGCATTATTTAAGTCTGACTGACATAATTAGCGAGATGTCAGTTATCCACCACCTCTTGGCCACGATGCACCCAAACACGAGGCTCTGCATCCTTCTCATGACCAAAGACACAAGGAGTCACATTCACATTAGTTTGTTTTTGAAGCTCTTGGGAAAATAACAAAGGGGAATTGTGCTCTGCTGGAACTGCAAGACCCTGATACTGTTGCTGTGTGACGTTAGATTAATTTTGAGTTGACTTCTTTCACAAGTACCTGAAGATAAAGCGCGATTTGGGGTGACCCTGCTGTCAGATGCATGGCGGGTCCATTTGGGATCTTCGGTTCATTGATTGCTCTTTGGTTTGTTTTCATGGTGCATTTAGTCTGTCCTTCATGTTTCAGACCTAGGAGGCCAGTAAAGTTGCCGAAAGCAGTAGTTTTAGAGTCGTTTGTGTTAAACGCTATTCGTGTTGCTGTTTTTAGCTGCAGTGTCTGTGTTGGGATGTCATATAATCCAGCTGTTCCAGTATTGATTGGCAATAAATCTAAATATGGCCACTGCAGCACAACAGCGCCTGCTCGGGAGAACCCTGATGATGTGATGTAAATGTCTTTTAACAAATCTTCCAAGGGTTATTGATGAGTTTGGTGATTTATTACATTGTAGATGGTGGTTCAGTTCAGTGGATATTAACATTTCTGCTGTAGCCAGCTAATACAGATGTGATGCTGGTGTCTTAAAGGTATTTGGCTAACTGTTATGCAAGTAACATAAATGCATGATGATTTGTTCTTTGAAAACTGATAGATTGCACATTAATTTCTCTTTCACTCTGCACAGTTAAAATTTGACTTTCAGACTTAATAGTTAGTTTCCATGATATGTTTTTTAATTCAATTTATAATTCTTTTTTTTTAAATGTTGATTAAATGAAAGTCTCTTGACTTGGAAAAGCCATATAAATTAATCTATGGCATTTTATACACTTTATGAATATACATTTTTGCAGTTAAGCCAGGCCAAAGACTATAGAATAATACAAGACGTGTCACTCGTATTTTGGCGGGCGCTTGCGAGCACCCTTCTGACACCTAAAATGACAAATGGGACACTCTATGGTCTGATGGACTTAACAGACACCCGCACACAGCAGCCAATGTAGGTCCACAAGGCCGTAATGTGCATATGAAGTGTGCCATTTGGAACAGGGCCATAGAGTTGGGATGGGATTGTATGCCAGATTTTAACCACTTAAACACATCAACATGAATACCCTTACACCCTTCAGATTTTTGTCACTAGTTTAAACCAAACTTCACAAGGATAACTTCAGTCAGTCAACAGTTTTAGCAGATATATGGTCTACAAGCTATCAGCACCAAGCCAGCACTAACCAGCAGAAGCCAGTCAGCTGGTTTTGTCAGCAGGATGATGGATGCTTCCCAGATTAATCTGGTTCTCCGCCAGTGGAGATAATGTAGAGTCACCTCTGAAGATCATTTTCATGAAAGAAAGTCAATCAGTTTCTACATTGTTGGTGGATTCTCCTCTTGGTCTCCTACAGGATGTTTACGTGTCCACAGCAAAGACCAGAAAAGTTTATTTTTATTCAAATGAGAAGTGCCAACACGCCAACGATCAGTAGGAACAAAGACAGCAGATCTCATTTGATTCGTCTCCTTTGAGACACTGTAGTCAAGTGTATGCAAGACAGAGAAGGAAGTTCATGCTACTCTGAGTGATTTCACACAAATTCACAGTCCTAAATGTTTTGTCTCAGCCCACATATAGCAATAAATAAAAAAGGATGCCTGGAAAACCACATCAGAAACCTTCTGAATTGAGTCCGATTCATGCATTGATCTTGTTCATATAATGCATTATGCACTAATGCAATTTATATTCAAACATTTCCCCTTTTAGCAGCAACATGCTGAAAATTGCATTTTAATTTTGACCCGCAATACTCATTTGTGTTTGCCAGCTAGGCAGCCCACAACTTTATCCGCCTACTAGTGACCAACAGTACAGTGACCTTCAGAGTTGACGTAGAACGGTTTCTTGCTCATATAACAAGCAATGAAGGAATGAATCTAAATGTCTGGTTTATATCCTCTCATTGCATGTGATGTATTGCAACTAGTCAGTGATAAGTCTGTAGTTCTCAGTTTAACCTTTTCTTCAGGGTTTAATGGAGGGCAAATGCATTGGAGGTTTCTCTTTTCATCCTGCTCTGTTGCGCTCATGTTTTGTGGCTATTTTAGGAAATAGGTGTAAGAAGGTGCTAGCTTGTTATGTTAGCTGTTGCCGGGTAAGTTTTTTTTTGTCATGTAATGGCTGTTATAAGGGTTAATAAATATGGTGGATCATCTCAGGAAGACAGATTGCTGTAAAATGGAGAATGTAATGAAGTGTTGAAGACCCCCCTCCTCATTATTTCTCTCCCACACTCGTCATTCTTTCCTGCTCATTAACTGACTTTCTGACTTCACCCTCCTGTCCTCTGTGCTGTTCTTTTTCTTTTCTCTCCCTCCTTCTCTCTATCCATCAGCCCTCTCTAACCATCTTACCAACTCAGCTTCTTCCGCTGCGCTTGACTGCCCATCTTCCAATCCTCTTCTCCTCCACTCATGATCTTTCTGTTTTTTCACTCTTCTCTTCCTCCATTGTTATCGTTCTCTCCCTCTCTCCCACGCTGGTCAGTCTCTTCTGTTCATTATCTGCGCTGCTGTTCTTTCCTCCTTCTTTCCACTCCTCCAGCAGCCAGGTTAGATTTTATTCGATGTCCTCTGCAATGAAAACCTTCCGTCATAAAACATCCACGCTGGAACATATGCTGGATGTTCATTATTTAGTGGTTACTTAGTCATTTCTATTCTTACAAATTTTAAGTGGGTGTTCTGAAATATGATTGTGGGTGTAGCGTTTTATGCATCTTAAATACACAAAATTAAATACTATTTTATTGTCTTTGCGTAATTTGAATTATAGCTTGAATAGAAATAAACTTTTTGATAACTTTATTAGGGGTGAAATTGTTGGTTGTTGTTGAACTGGCGGACCTTTAAAATGTATGTAATTTTCACAAAATAAATATTACAACTTTTTTTTACTTCACTTTTTATATAGATTATTTTAGTTTTAAAATGTAATTATGAAAATCCAAAATAAAAAAACTTATGATTAATTTAAGATTATATGTCTGGGTCTGAGTCTGGGACAGGGTAAAATAATAAAATCTCTACATAAAAGGCATTTAAAAAATATGTGACAATTGTATAATAATAAAAAAAAGTATAAAATGTAATTTGTTCATTTTTGTTTTTATTAGTTGCTTTTTGTCTCATTGTTGTTTTGTTTTGATGTTTGTTTTCTTATTGTAACAGTTTAATTTAAAAAAAGATTTTTTTTATTTATTTATAAAATCAACCCCTTGAAAAATGAAAGAAAGCCCCCATACAGTATTCAGTTTGTTTCTACAAACAGTGTTGGTACTTGATAGTTCTCAAGCCGTTAGCCATGATTATTATTATTATTATTTTTTGTGGTGTAAATGTGTGAAGATGAGTATGAAAACATATATACGTATAAATACGTATAAAGTATGAAAACATACTTTAAAGATCACTTTAAGGCAGATAAGTGAAATCCCCCAGATCTACATGTGAAATCACCACCAGTAGCAGCCACGATTAGAAAACGGTTTTATCTGAGTTTATAAAGAGCATGAGCCCAATCCCCCTCTTGTCTCTCTCCGTCATGTGATTCTGCTCGCACAATGAAGGACTGAAATGTGGATCATACACCAGCAGTGCCCCGAGCCTATAGCTGCTCAGACACCCATCTTAAAATAGACATGCATTCATCCTCTTAGTACTTCTCTCCCCATATCCTCCTGTCCTCTGCCTCTTTCTCTTCTCTCTCCGTCTTTTGTGGTCCAGAACAATGTTTGCTGGAGTCTTAAGTGGGTGCCAGTGCTTAGTGTTTTGTCCACACAACAACCGGCCCAGACCTCTTATCTACTGTCAGAGAGGCCAAGGTCTTCATTTCTCTGTGCTGTACTTCCAGTTTGATGCCATATTATGATGCTGTAGTGTTTCTTTAAGAACATTCATACATTCCCTTTGAACCATTATACTTCAGTAACTTACATCATAAGGATAAATTTGATGTTATGTTGCCGAATATATGTATAAATATATGCAATTGTATATAAATTCATCACATTTGAACAGATTGTCAAACTCGCAAATAAAAAGCTACAAGGGAATACTTGTGTTAACACTACACTAAATTGCACTTGTTTTCTCTCGATTTACTAAATGACTTTGAGAGATTTTTCCCTGTGTCTATAATGATTTGCCTTCTCTGGTTTGTTTTGTGTTTTAAGACTCTCTATAGATGTCGTCCTTTATGAACCCTTATTTTTGCACGTTGCCAATCATTATGAGCCATTTTCACTCAGTAAATCAATAACTCTGTTTAGGCTAAAGTAAACCTGTTGAAAGGAGGAGGGTGGCAGATCAAGCTTCTGCCATAAAGGGATAGTTCAGCCAAAATTAAAAATTCTGTCATCTTTTACTCATCCTCAAGTTGTTCCAAACCTGTATGAATTTCTTTCTTCTGCTGAACACAAAATAATATATTTTGAAGAATATTGGGTAACCAAACAGTTAATGGGTCCCAATTGACTTCCATAGTATTTTTTCCATATTGAAGTCAATGGAGCCCATCAACTGTTTGGTTACTATATGATAACATAATTTTTATTTCGCTGGGAACTATCCCTTTAACGTTGCCATTTTACAGGGCAAGCAAAACTAAATATGTAAATATAATGGTTATTTCTCAAAAAATGAGACGTGTATAAAATCATGGGGGCCATCATTAGAAGTCATGTTGTCTAATTTTATAATGGTTGCTACAACCATGGTTGTGAACACTATAAGGTGCACATAATTGCAAATGTTCACTGCAACAAAAAAAATCTTAATCATTAATTATCTTTTTTCTTGTAATCTATTATATATATATATATATATATATATATATATGTGTGTGTGTATATATATATATATATATATATATATATATATATATATATATATATAATACAAACAATATGCAAACTGTTTGATGTACATAAGCATTGTTAGCATAAAGAAGGTTCACAAATAAATAAATAGACAATATTTTAACTTTTATGGTAAAATTGTGTCTTTCTGATGAGTAGATCTGTCCAGCTGGCAAATGAAATCGCTCTGTAATGATTAGATCTGAGTGGTTTTGTTGCCGAGTAATCAGTCAGATATTATTTGTATAGTTCCCTTAATCAATGCGATGTTCTCTTCCCTAAACAGTCTATCAAGCTTTGCTTCCCTCAAGTCAATTAACAAACCACAAGTTTTACTTTCGCAGACGAAAACCTAATCAGAACCACCCGAAGAGTTTGATGAGCACAGTTTGGTGCTGTTATTTATCCTGAACCCTTTTGTTATACAGCAACAAAATCACTGTCTGATCCAGGGTTAGAGGATGTTCAAGCCAATTAATTACTCAAATAAGCTCAAATATTATATGCTGAGGTAATGCTCTCATTATGTCATTTCTGTGCTTCCTTCAGAAGTGTTCATGTACCTTCCAGTATTGTGCCTATCAGAATATACTATGATCTGTTGTATTAAGATGGTGTAAATGTGTAAAGTTGTGTAATGCTTATGGCTTGATGAGTGTAGTTTTATTTCATGTTTTGATTTAGCCCATTTCTTATTGAAGTTTGGATGGAACATTTTGAAAAGACACTCCAAATTTAAACCATTTGATTGGACAAAAATCTGTGTTGTGCAGGATGAGTCATTCATATTTTTAGTTTGTTTCTCAGAAATTCTGCTAATTTTAAATGTATAAACCGTTCAAAACTTTGTGGTCAGTATGATAAAAAAATAACATTATTAGTATTAGTTCAGCAGCCATCCCTTCAGTATTCAGTGTCACATGATCCTTCAGAAATCATTATCATTTGCTGGTTTGAACCAGCTCAGGGACCATTTCTTATTATTATCAATGTTGAAAACAGTTGTCCTGCTTAATATTTTTGTGTGAACTAAAAGCCACAGTCCAATTTTGGTTAGAGGCGTCAGTTTTGTCCTGTTTATAGCAGTTATAAGTTTTCTTTGTGTTGCAGCTGAAACTCAAAGTATATGAGCATTATTTCCCCATACATCCCGGGGGAAAATATTTTTTTTCAGTTTCGAGTTAAATATACCATTCTGCCTGTCTCAGTTTAATTGAAGGCCTTCCACTATAAAGAAATGAGATGAGGAAAATTGTAAGATTATTTGACTGTGAGCAATAAGTACAATTCTGTCTCACTCTTGGAGCCCACAGCCTTTCCTCACATTCTCTCTTTCCTCCCTTTTCCTTCTTTTTCTGTCTTACCCCTCCCTTCATGTTTCACAGCCTGAGCAGATGACTGTCAGAGTGAGAGACACCAGGTGTTGACATGCTCTCTCTCTCTCTCTCTCTCTCTCTCTCTCTCTCTCTCTCTCTCTCTCTCTCTCTCTCTCTCTCTCTCTCTCTCTCTCGCTCTCCCTCGCTCTCTCTCTCTAACAAACATGTACCTGTTAAGATCAATCCGTGCAAAATTGTAAATGTAGTCATAGTTTTGTTTAGTAAAGCTTGTGGGTTTATCATTGGGGGAGATTCCTTATTTCGTAAACCAGCAATATAAGATTTTTTGTACTGTAGCTTGAGTCCGCGTTCAGTGCAGCAATATGAAAGAGAAAGAAAGATGGATCTTTGGCAATAACACTGTTTTATTATCTTGGAAAAACATGGAGTCATCATTGCACATTTTGTTTTATGATTTTTATTTAACAAACCCCACATACATCCTTTGGGGGATCTGTCTAAATGGCCCTCTGGCAGCTTTTTTTGATTCAAAAATAAAGGGATAGCACAATTCTTCCAGTGCACTCTTGTGTTGGCTAAGCAAAAGCTGAGAGCTGCGCTGTCATTCCAGTGCTACATGTGGGCGATTATGATATAATATGCCCTAAATAGATACTGGATAACTTATAGTTTCAGAAATGCTGGAGGCTTATTAGGAGGATTTGGACTCAAATAGAAGTTTGAAGAGTTGTGAAACTTTCCAGACTGCTTTTCACCGCTTTTCTCAAAAATGTCTAAACCAAGGATGGGCGTCTCAAGGAGCAGTCTATGAATGGCTCTTAGAGTGTTTACTTTGCAGGCAACGGGCAGAGGTTTTGGGGTACATTAGGGATCTGAATTTCGGATGTTCTCAAACTGTCTGTCTTGTGACAATGCTTGAAAAAGAAACGAGTGTTTTACCACTATTTTGCCTCCTTCACCCACCAGAGAGAAAGAGGTGACTTCACTTTTCCACCCACATCACACTCTCAGTGGTGCTCTGCTGTGAGGTTTGTTAACATGCATATTTACTCATGTTCAGTCAAATGCCTGGGGCTCTTCTCAACTCAAAACTCATTTAATTTACCTGTTTATTTCTTGTATCAATTGTATTAATTTGAATAATTGTAGTTCTTGCAAGGTGTTTTTATATACTCTATAATTAAGAAATTTTTTAGATTAAAGTAGTGAAATCTCTCATTGACTGACAGAAAGGCATTCAATATACAGTAACTGCCAGTGATGATGTCAATGTAAACTTTGCGTACTGAATTGTAATTGGTCTCTATCAAAAAGTGATGAGTCTCAATCTTTCTCTCCTTTGCTCGCTCTACATCTATCCTTCAGTCTATTTTTGGCTTTTCAAATTTTCAAACTGCAAAAAAAAAAATTTTTTTCAAAACAATTCTGAATTAATTTAGTAAGGGTTGCAACTAGGCATAAAATGTCATGTAAGACTTTGTAAAATGAAGTTAATCAAGATGGAAATGAAAATGATTTCGTTTTAATGATGTTTAAAATGTATGTCCCAAAAAAATTGACAAAGATATAATTAAGAGTATAATTTAATTATTTACATTTAACACTGTTTTGCTACCTTGCAAGCTATTTTTTTCATACAAATTTGATATGGAAACCAATGCAAAACAATCATTTTGTTAGTTTCTAAACAGTCTTTGTAAAAGTATATGTAAAAAGGATGTTTGCTCAAGAGCAATATGCTTTGCATGATGATTTGATGTTTGTAGTGATTCTGTTTTGTAATTAGCGAATGCTTTGATTATGATGACTCAGGGATTTTTCAGCTGCAGTCTCATCAGTGTCACACCCAAACTAATTCACCAGGGACTCTCAGCTTATTCTCTTCAGGCACAGCTTAGCACTTCCTGTTAATGTACCCTGGGTATAAAATGGTAGAGAATCAAATCGAATCATTATTTAGCCAGAATCTTTTGGACATGTGATTGTGCAGCGCAGCATCTTAGAGACTTTGAAGAAATGATGGCGGGCTTGTGCAGTCTGCCACATGATGGCAATCATGGCAATAACTTTGTCCTTTTAGAAAGATTTGACGTTTTTCGCGTAATGGTTAGGATTTGTGATTCACTTCCAAGAGAATATCTCACCATGGCTTTCAGTAAAAGCCTATGCCTTTTTTTCACCCCAAGTCTCAATTTATGATTAGTTCAGTATAATAAAGTCAGCTCTGTCATCCAACCACTGGCAACACACATCATAGCACTACAGCCAGTGATGTTTCTCCCTGTAGCACCTCACAGCCAATGAGATTCTTGAGCTCATCAGCTCAGCCTAATGTGAAAGCTTTTATTCATCCTTTTATTCATTTATTATTTAACACGAATCTGTCAAGAAAGTCCTACTGACCTCCTTTTTGGAGGATGCATTATTATTTCATCTCGTATTGGCTGTCTATTGACCTTTGTTGGAAAGTTTATTGGATTATAATCCAATTCTTAAGGCTACAAATAAAAATAAATTGGATTATGGGATAATTTTGCTCAGCTAGTGTACTGCTGGATGATTTTTACTATAAGAATTTTTAAGATATTATAGCTTTGCATGAAATTGACCTACCATTTATAAATAATGAATCGGGTATTACAATAGATGAAGTATACCAACCATACAAACCTGGTTTATGCGACTGCTAAACTTGTTAGGAAGCCCAGACCTCCTAATGAGATGTCATGTTGGTGGGTCGTCGCTAATGAGCGTAGCATGTACTGTATGTGTGCCACATGTGTGTTGCTTTATTTATAGCATCTGTGTTTAACATGTGTTTGCATGGTGTGGATAAGGTAATCATGATTAGAGCTAAAGTTCAGATGGTTTTCCTTTCAGTTACTCTGATTGCCCACCAGGAATCATATCTTAGATCAAGCATCTTTAATTTTATATATATATATGTATAATAAATTACTACAATAAATTATGATTAAACATGATACATCACAGTTGTTGTTCATTAGGTATGCTTCAAATTCTGGTGTCTGGTGTGACTGTCTTTATTGATATATTTACTTATAAGGTGCTGGAAGTAGTGAAGATTACGGTAAATTCAGAGCCTGAAGGCCTGCTCTTTATGTCCCTTCATGTTCATGAACTAAACATTACCTGGTTTGATCTGCCTGCAGTGATCATTGCTTTCCACTGTAGAGATGATTTCCTATGGGGTGACGCTACCAGACTTCTGATTATTTGCCATTGATTCTATTAGTCCTCTATCCCTGTACACTGCATTTTGACCTTGACTACACAATGTTTTATATTTTACAGCAAGCATGCACACATTGGATTTTCATGTTTAGCGGCTGTAAGGATTTTCAGACAAAGCTCTGTGTTGGTGAGTTGACCCCAATGGGCTGAAAAGAGAAAAATAAGAGGCTCTGTGTTCTCTGGGTCAAAGTAGAGAAAATGGAGGAGGGGTGTTTGTATACTGTATATGCGTTTGTTTGATTGGATCTAAGGTTCTGATTGGCTGTCTCCACTGAGCTGCTTGTCATCATGCATGATGGAACCAGCTGTCGTTGTCATGAAATCTCTGGCGCTTAGAGGATGATGGCGGTGATGGTTGGACAGGGAGGACTGGCAGAGGCGCTTCGACCGAAGCAATAATGGAGGCAGTGTCTAAAAAAAAAATGGGATAAGATAATATTTGTTTTTATTATTGTCAATTATTATTTTATTAAATAATACATTAAACATCCTTATATTTGATCTCATATTCATTCCAAAATTAATGTGAGATCAAATATAATTTAATATTTTCTTCTAGAATAACACTGTCTAACAGTGACACCAGTAGACAATGCGGACTATGCAAGTTTTAATAAATCGTAATATATACTATTGTAAAAAATAGTAAAATACTTATATATACTAATAATTTATATACTTAGGAAGTTTGAGAAGAACAAGAAAAGAGGAGAGAAATTTAGTAAGAGTGCAGAGGAGCTCCTCAGTGAAGGTTTGAGCCACAGTTATTATGTTGTCATTGTCGTGTGTAAATACCTAGTGTTCTCCTGAAGAGCGTTCATCACCGCTCAGAGCTACACACCACCATGATCTCTCCAATCCATATTCAGTAGCACTCAATGGTAATGCACAAATAAACAGAAAGACTGATGAGCAATCAAATATTTGACACCCTATGAGAGGGGAATGAATTGAATAGGATACATTTACATTTAATCAATTAGCAGACGCTTTTATCCAAAGCAACGAGCAAACGAGGAACATCACTTGGGTCAGTAGTTCAGATGTTTGCTTTCCCTCCATCTTCTTCATTAGCCTCACCACTATTTAAATTTGGTTTATTGTTTAGTTTTCACAAACTGTTTCATTAAAACCACAAATCATTCTAGAAATGTTCACAAAACCTCATCTATGTTAGCAAGCTAAAAAATGAATAATGGAGTGAAATAGAATAGAATAGAGTAAGATAGAATAGAATAGAATAGAATAGAATAGAGATGTGGTTTCAAGGGTAATGAATGTGGTCTGAGACGTATCCAGGAGCAAATGGTCTGAGTTTGAATCATGGTTGGGCCATTTAACAAAATTGGATTATGATATGACAATACTGTGTTGTAGGATTAGTATTGGATTTCTGTAGTTCTGTGAGGTACAACATGAGCAATGATCCCGCAACTTCCTGATCTCCCAGCAAAAAGTTAATAATTGGGGTGTTTATCAAATTACAGCAGTTATAAAATAGATTTTGAAGTAAAGCATTTCACTCTCCCCTAACCCTTCAAAAAACAATTTTGAAATGAAAATTATTCAACTATATTTCTGATTCTAATGATTGTGCAATTAACTGAATATCATGATTTTGTCTAATAATGCATATTTTATTTGAATTCCCCCCCACACGCAGCATCCACAAAGAGACAAAAAGCCCTTTTCAGGACAGGAAGTGATTTGGCCCAGTATGTCACATGATGAAATCCACAGTCATGATAGAAGCCATTGTTTATTCACAGGACAATGCAGATCTCTAGTCAGATTACAAATAAAGTATTTACAGTAGATGATACCACATACCCCAGATAAGTGTTCTGTTTGTTTAAATAAGAGTGTTTGAGATTTTATTAAAAAGAAAATAGATCAATAATCATATTTGTGATTGCATAATGCTCTTTAAAGATCAAGAGTTTTTTTTTTTCAGAGAATTGGACCTCAGGATTAATGTCCGCAGTTGGATATTTAAGGATTTCAAGGGGATCCATAATCTCTGTAGGATTACTGCGCCTGAATGGCTGACATCAGCTTTCGTAACTTTATTCTGTGTTGAAGTCGCAAGTGAAATTTAAGTGAGTGTGCAGTCTGCTCATAATCTCCCATAATGCAGTACTCTGTATTTTATATAGCCAGAGTCTCTGGTGGGTGTTGCCCCACAGTTAATCCTCTTTTTTTTAAAGCACTGACACAAACTGTTCCGCCACCTTTCCTCTGAAGATCCAGCCTCTCTTGTTAAAAACTATCTCTTAAAAAGTGTGCCATCTTCCTCTCTCTGCCAGTTTTTTCTGTTAAAATCCAATTCGGAAATAAGGTGTTTTCTGTGAATGTGCGAGACTCTTTCGATTTATTAGCCACCATAGAGAAATTACGAGAAGAATATATTAAAGTGCAGTAAACTGTTTGCGCTATAAACCAGCGTGTTTATAATTAAGACAATACATTAAAATAATATGGTAAGAAATACCCGTTTGCAATATCAAGCAGCATAACGAGCTGTTTTGTACAGTTAAAAATAACTGGACTCGAATGACACCGGAAGCCAGACACATTAAAATTACAAATGGCCGCACCAACTCTTACCTAAAAAAAAAAAAAGTGGATATGATGATGTCATAATGGCAGTCGTTTAAAATCCGATACAGTCAGGGTCTTCCATATTCCGTGACATCATCGGATGATTCCATTCCTCCTTTTTCCTCTGTTTCTCCAAACTTACGCTCACTTACGTAACCATTGATCCACAGATGGCACAGCTGACCTGCTCTCAGTTAATGTGTTTGTGTGACCTTCTGACACTCTACAGCTGGAAAACGTTTTATCTGAATGACTCTACATGTGTTACATTTAAAGCATGAAATATGAGAATGATCATTGCTACACAGACCCAGACTCCGATGAATAGACCCCCTAGGACCCAGATGCTGACGAGTACCAGACCTTCTAAGACCAGTAAAGTCCAGACCTCTTCAGAACCAGATTTGTATTATTAGCTTTTTAAGACATTTTTTATCCATTATTTAATGTATTGAAATTTCTTTGCCCACCTTAACCCAAGACAGTACATACATTATGCTGACCTTTGACAATTTCCTTTCCTTCCTTATGCTCTCTTGTTGAATCAGGCTGAAGGTCTTGCCATCTGATGTGTTTCGCGACTGACCTCGACTTGTATCAACCTAAATAACCTGTCAGTTGTGTAAAGTAACGTACTTGTGGATAGTTTTCCTTCTGAGTGGTTGTTAGGCTAATTGGCTTGTTGTCTAAGGGATGGATGCCTTTGCAAAAGCTTTTAAAATGTGACCACCTCCTCCCCCCTCTTCAAACTGTTTAATTTGGAGGATTGCCCAGGATAAAGGGAGAATGTTTCTGCCATCTTATGTGTATGTGTGTGTTTATGAATGTGCAGTTTGAAGTTCCTAGACGCCATCTGCTCATCTGCATCAAACATATTGAACATGCACTGTAATGTTTTCCTCATATCCCCAATGAATATTAGATCTTAAACTTAAAAATCGCACAACACTATAAATGTACCAGCTCATTTGACATCTTCAGAACTTGATTTTCTGAAAAGCTACAAATAAACAAAGTTCTGTTGTGTCGGGTTCTTAAATGGTTTGTCGAGAATAGTTATAGTTATATAGTTATAATAGCCAATTATTAAAAGTCACAGAACCTCTTTGATGGAGTTTTTTCTCCAAGTAGTGTCCGGCTTGTGAGTTATGTCATCCTGTCAGTCAGTGTACATGGCTTTTTGCTTCACATTTTCTTCAATGCCAGCTCTGTCCAATTCGCTTCCTTTTTACCAGCATAAAACATTTGTCAAGCGTCACAATTCGATTACGCAGACACATGTGTTTGATAAATGCATCTGACAGGCTACTCAGAATGATTGTTGCATCAGGATTCAGTGTGTGGTCGGACTCAGACAGGAAGTGTGAGTGTGAGAGGGAAGACATGGAATAGTATGACATCATCATTTTCATCATCTTGTGGAGCGTTTTGACTGATTTAAATTGTTATTGACCACTGATATTATTGACATTCCTTAAACATACTCAGGTTTGTTCTAAACCTTTTAAGTATTCAGCGTCTTCCATATTTATTGAGCTTTAAATGCTTAATTTAAAGGCTTCTGTTCAAACTTCTTTTTTTATTTAGCCTTTGTTTTTTGTTTAAGCCTTAATTTAAGCCTTTGTTTTTTGTTTTGTTGCATGTATATTTTTTATTTTCTATATTTCTTTTTAAAATAAAGAATAATTGACATCTCCATTAAGACTTAGACAGATTGTTTGACATTCAGAATGAAACCAACAGCAATTAATTATAAATATTAACATACTGAATTACAGGGTTTTTTTCTTACACCTATTTTGCATATTGCATTGTGTTTGGTCTTCCGTATGCAAATTTAACCAACTATATGTGTGTGTGTGTGTGTGTGTGTGTGTGTGTGTGTGTGTGTGTGTGTGTGTGTGTGTGTGTGTGTGTGTGTGTGTGTGTGTGTGTGTAACATTACTTAATAGACGTTGCTTGAATTGGTGCAGTAGTGATGTGCTCATTTTAATAGTTGATGTGTCATAATTTATTAATTAGACCACATGTTTGCTCTGTATTTTTTCCCTGGCCATTTGAGATAAAACTGTTTGAATTGCTAAAATGCATGTTTGTTTTAACCGCAGGATGATGTTTGAGCACATCTGCTCATTGACTGATCCACACACATACAATTTCATTTCTGTGATGCACCACTGGGCCATACTGGAAAACCATTAGAGTTGCACAAATCTTTAGCTGTTGTCTGTCTAAGTACCAGTCACAGGGCCTTCCATTAAGTCAAGTCAAGTCATCCTCATTTATATAGCGCTTTTAACAATGTAGATTGTTTCAAAGCAGCTTTACAGAGATAAAGATATAATTTAAGGTAACAGAGATTGGTTTGGTTTTATAGTTGCTCTTGAAAAATGTTTTTTCCAGCTAAAGTTAGTTTTGATTGATTCACTTCCGTCTAAATGATAGTTTGTTATTAAATTAGGGGCCGCTAAGACGACACCGTTCTCTCTAAACAGACTTTAAACGTGAACCTGTGATAGACGCTGATGGAGTTCACATGCGCATTAAGAATTGATTCTATAGTTATGTGCGTTTGAATATATGTGCGCAGGTTTATAATTCCTTACAAACCATGCCTAAACAAACTACTTGTCTATAAATTTTGATGCAGAATTTTTATTTTATCTTATCACTTCGGGTAGGTACGCGAACCGAAAAATTCCACAACGCTTTATCTGTAGAGTGGTATAGGGATCCTCCATAGGGAGAGGCTAGTTGGCACTTCAGCACTGCATTGTCATCGGGTCCAGGCGAAAGTCCTTTCGTCAGATCTGGAAACGGCCTGGATCCGGCAGGCTGCGGGAAAACCTCGGGATAAACAAAGACACTAAAATTAGCGTAGATGCCATTCTTCTTATGATGTAACGAGTACATCAGGATTTGAGTGAAGTGTTCCCAGTTCCGGCTGACCTAATCTAAGCAGCCTAATATTAAATTATAGAAGTTTGATTTGCCACCTTATTTACATGAAAACATGCATGCTCACTCAACATACATTGCAAACCCAAATCAGACAGACCAGAGAGGTTAATTCCATGTAGTGAGGCACACAAACAGAACTGAATTACGGCCTAATGGCTGTGTATTGAGTTTGCCTTTAGGTTACAGTTTTACAGTGTTCTGTTCTGCAGAGGTTTTTTTTCTAAATCCTGTTAAGGTGGCAAATCATTTTGCTGTCAGTTAGCAACACTTAAACGCATCGGCTTCAGCACAGGAAGTACGGTTGGCAGCACTGGACATAATGTGCTCCTTCTCATTGCAGAAATTCCTGGCATCATTTTTATATCTGCGTCAAACCCTTGACATTTCTATTTGTCACATTAAATGTCTGACTCATACCGAAGGTCGCGTCCTCCTTTTATAGATACTGTGGAATGCAATAATTGCTTCATTGAGCTGACAATAAACTAACGTCTGAAAGGAAGTGGACGCAAGAATGTCGCGAGTTGAAGCTGATGTAGGCAGTTTGAACTGGAGCAGCGGTGTAGGTGAAAGTCCTCAGATGAGTCGAGTTTCCTGAGCAGGGCTGGACTCTGATAAAGCCGCCCATCCTGAGGAAAGAGATATATTCTTACTGTTGTGATATTTGGGAAATGCTTTCACAACCTCCAACGTATTGCAACATCAGAAATCTTCAAGGTCTTGGAAAAAAGAGAGCAGGGGAAAGAGAGGCTAAGATATATATAGAGGTCAAATATTCATAATTTATGGCTCTGAAGGTTTCATCAGTGGAGAAATTGTGTTGAATTCTGATCTAGTGTGTGTGTGTGTGTGTGTGCGCGCATTATTATGTGCGTTAATGTACAGTATGTATGTGATGAAGTAGTCATTTTATTATTATTTTTATTAAATTAGCTTCTTGCACCAGAAACAGCAGGAATGCAAAATTAGGATCGATAAGAATTTTTAATGTTTTTGAAAGAAGTCTCTTATGCTCATCATGCTACATTTATTTGATAAAAATACAGTAAAACAGTAATATTGAGAAATATTATTATAATTTAACATAAATGTTTTACAATTTATTATAATTTAAAATGTAATTTATTCCTGTAATGGCAAAGCTGAATGTTCAGCATCTTAAGTCTCATGATCTTTCAGAAATCATTTTGATTTGCAGATTTTCTTCTCAGTAAACAATAAAATTATTATCAATGCTGAAAACAGTTTTACTGCTTAATGTTTTTGTGGAAACTGTGATATTTTTTTAGTAGCCTACTATTCACTGTTAAAGCTTCAGTTTATTATCTATCATGTTCTTGTCATCATCTCACAAAATAATAAATGCTTATCTCTTCTATATGTCAGTTTCTGAATCCTAAAATATGACTTCACCTGCACAATTTTCCTTTCCTGGCTTTTCTTGCTGCACAAGGTTTAATAATAGCACCAAGTCCCCACTGAGTCAGACAGCCAGGCCAGTACAGTCTGAAAACTCAGCTTTTCCCTCTTGTGGTAGATGCGTGTTATAACATGTATCTACAAGCGAGGGCATCAACCTGCAGGGGTCCTCATGAAACAAGAAGAGAGAGAAAAGACAAGTGGAACAACCAAAAAAAAAAAGAGAAAAAACCCCCACACAAAAATCCTTTAAACATCCAGTAGAGATAAACTGAGCATGCTCAGTGTAGCTGTGCTTTTCAGATGTGTGTGTGCTAGCAGGCAGAATGAGACAGAGGAGTGTGTGATGGTTTACTACTGAGCAGGAGTGGTAACGAGACAGTGGGGACCAGAGACACGGGCTGAGCTCCAGTGGCAAGGCAAAAAAGATGGACGAGGGACAGTGAAGTGGATCCTGGCACCACCAGCCCATATAGGGATGCTGCTAACACTGCTGTTCTATCTGCGAGTGAAAGGTACCATTGTATGCCGTACACATAGATAGATAGATAGATAGATAGATAGATAGATAGATAGATAGATAGATAGATAGATAGATAGATAGATAGATAGATAGGATGAAAATATAAAATGGAGGAAGAAGTCAGACAGAATGGCTGTTTTATATGACGGTTTATATGATTCCTAAAAGGCATAGTGCATCCCGAAAATGTTTTTAACCTTATGTTGTCAAATCTGTTTAACTTTCTTCCTTGTGTGTAACACAAAAGGAGATGTTTAGCAGAAAGTCAAAGCTGCTAATTTTCCTCTGATGAAAGTGAATAATGTCCATGACTGTTACTGGTTATTTTACAGACTTTCATCTTATTAAAGAAAATATTTCAGGTTTGGAACAACATGAGAGCGAGTAAGTAATGACAGAAATGCTATTTTTGGTTGTACTATCTCTTTAATGGTTGTGTATTTTGATGAAAGGGTTCTTTCATTCTATTTTTGCTTTTGTATGCCCTCTCAGTCCTCTTTCTGTGTCTCTATCTTGTCCGTTATTTAACTGTCCTCTATGCTGAGAGAGTTTTCAGTTAGCTCATGGTCTGCTCTCACTGACATAACAGCTACACATTTTCTACATGACTGCAATATTACGTCTTTGTAATGTTAGCTCCTGGATCTGTCACTCGAGTTGACAGGATCTATTAAATGAATTAAACATTTTGCTTTTCTTCACTCAATGAGAGTTCAGTAGGACTTTCTGACGTGTAGTGACGTTGACGTAGCGATTCGTATCATAATACGTGTCCCTTTTGCACCATTTGAAAGTAAATTCCTTTGCATTAAAAGGTCTATTTATGTATTATGTGTCTATTTTAGTGCATAGCTCAATAATAGTTCCTCAGGGCTCTGTGCACTGTCCACTTTTGTTTCAAAGCAAAATGATGTTGACATTTTGTTCACATGTGGTGGAAGCTTAGCGCATTGTGTTTAGCAAAGCTTACTAAGGGTGGTGTGCTGTAGTGGTTAAAGCTCAGCGTTAGTAATTAAACCACACATCATCATATCGTACCCTTGAGTACAGCACCCCAGCTCCCTTGCCCTTTCAAAAGGCTACTCTGCAATGCTAGGGTGGTTGTCAGAGTTTTGCTGTGTGGTTGTTAAGGTGTTCAAGCGCTTGTGGTTTTAGAGTGTTTAGTTGCTAAAAAAACTTAGCTCTTCAAATATAAAATGATTAGCCTATTTATTTCCCAAAAAATGATGTGGATGAAAATATGGGGAAAGTGACCCTGTCAGTTTTACAGGGTTGTTGGTTAGGTATTCACTTATGCTGCATATATTTGATCAAAAATAGCGAGACATATTTTCTATTTATATATTTTAAAATGTATTTTATATATGATGGCAAAGTTGAATTTTTAGCATCATTACTCAAGAATTTCTTATTATTATCAATGTGAAAAACAATTGTGCTGCTTAATTTTGTTGTTGAAACGGTGATAGATTATTTTCAGTATCCTTTTATGAGAAGAAAGTCTATACTGTCCCTTTGAAATAAAAGTATTACTTTTTTACATTTTTATTTAAATATGATATTCTGGTTCCTATGTGGCTTTCCTGTGTGAGTTTATGGGAACTTTTGCCTGTTTTATCATTCACCAAACAAAAATATTAAGTATTACTGCTTAGAAAATACTAGTAGCACATCTCTTCTTAACATCAATTCCATTTGTAGAACAAAGTGTTTTTTCTTAAGCGACATTGTGTGAAAGCCCTGGTTGTGTGTTGATACAGTACATGAATATCATGCTAGAATGAGGAATTGGTATCATATTTGTATGTGTGTTTTATTTTTCCCTGAGTGCATGCTTAACATTTCAAAGACTTTATCACGCATGAACACTCGGCAGTGGTGTCTCATGGGAGTGTTGTTCTTCCAAGAGTAAAGGTTTTTTGTTTGGTTCACTACTAATTACCTAAAACTCCCTAATTCTGTGAAGCTCACACTTTTACTTGTGTAATACTTGACTTGTACTAATATAGTGCACACACATGGCCCCAGGCACATTTCTTGTCTAAGGATCATCTCAAAGTGACGACACGAGAGACTCACTTTTGGGAAACAGTGACATTACAAACCTTTGAAGCTCTGAATGTGGTGTTTTAAAGCTTTAAAAACATCCCGAGGAGCCAAAAGCTAATTATTGATGAAGAATATGTGTTCAGTTCATACGTAAGGGAATAGGAAGGAGATGGGCAGGCCAGTGAAGGAGAGGAGAGGCTCAAAACGAGACGCATACAATCAAAGCGTTGGCCGGGAGCTCTGTCGTTTCATCCCGGCTAACTCTGATGAGCTTGAAGTAAAGACTGCCACTCTAATGTAAATTTTTTTTAGGCTTTTCTATCAGTACAACCCTCCCCATAAGGTCAAATATTAACCTGGAGGTTATGTTGCTGAAGCCTGAATATCTCGGACTCGCAGTTGGTGTGACACAGATACAAGACAACTGTCTACGTAACTTTTACGCCTTTCATAATGCATCACAAAAGTTCAAAGAAGTTTCAGGAAAGAAAAGGATGACAGACGAAAGGTCATATAAAAGAGAGAACTATCAGTATGAGTGTGTGTGTTTGCTCGAGGCTTCGCAGACATTGTGAGCTTAAATAACTGAGAACTCATTCTCTGCTGTGGAGTTTTATTTCCACTGTATGATTCAGTACAAGCATCAGCCTGAGACTAAAAGACACATGAAAGCACTTGATGGACACGGTGTAGCTATGCATTTGCTAGGGTGGGGTTGCTATGGTATTCTGGATAGTTGCTAAGTGGTTGCTAGGGTGGTTGCCATTTTATTTGATCTATTTATTTATTTTTTTACATAGGAGTACACTATAGCATATAAAAAGTTGTGTTCTGGTCATTTTGACATAGAGAGGATTTTTTTTCTCAAAAATCTTAGTTAAGTAAATCTAAGGACTAAAACTTACTGACTTAACTCACACAGGGTATAACTTCTTCACAAATATTTTTGGATAATATTTTTACTTTTGAGGGAGTACAGAAAATAGCTTTTAAATCTCTCGTTATGCTATATTATCACCAAATATTGGATTCAATCTTTTTGTCAACTTGTTTTCTTTCAATTAGGACAGTTTTGCATTTCTTTTTGAACTGATTGATCGTAGTCCTTATTGATCTGAGCTTATGCAACTCACATTTTGAGTGAAAAAAGCAGTATTTGTGGATAATTTGGTCAATATTCAATAAAATATGAGGACAAATTGCACTGTTTATCACACTAGTGTGCTTTAATGTTTAACCATGAAGTTTGTTTTGAATTGCTTTTATAAGGCACAAAGTCACACTTTGACGGTTAAAATGACTGGCCTACAAAAACAAAGCTGATTAATTATCACCAAATATTGGATTTAATCTTTTGTCAACTTGTTTTCTTTAAATTAGGTTTTGTATTTATTTTTGTAATGGACAGATTGTAGGTCACATTTTTGCCCGGGAACACCAGAGGCATTACTCGGCGTAAGGGTTAAAAAAATGTTAAAGGAATAAAAATGTTAAGTAGAGAAGAGAATTAAGGGATTTCCCCATTGAGGAAGGTTGTCTGAAAGACTGAGTTTTGGACCAAATGTTAAAGGCTGATTTGCCAGTTTTAAACAGTTTTATAGGTACAAACAGCAAGTTGCAGGTGATTAATCTGAGATGGAGCTGAAGTATTTCTCATAGTCATATTGCTGAAAATGTAAGCAGGATTTAACTAGTCTGCATTTTTCCAGCTGCGTTCTGAATTGTTTTAATTGTCTGATTGACCTCTAAGTTCGTTGAACTAATTTAATACATTTTTATGTTTTTTTTTCCTGTATTTATTCAATAATTTGTTGGTTGCTCAGAGTCAAATATGCTGTATTATGTTTATGCAAATATATTGTGTAGGTGCCAGTTGTCACAATGTTCTTTAAGGCTTGACTCACTGATTGTATGTGAAGCAGTATGTGTGTGTGTGTTTGGCTTTGGTCCAGTGAGTCCCACACACTCTGTGTGAAATGTACAGATACAGTCCCATCCCACGCGAGAGCAGATCAGAGGGGTACATCACAGCAAAAACTGGCAGCAGTCAAGGAGTGTATGAGTGAAAATGTGTTGTGATCTGATTGCTCTGACATTGTTGGAGACTTCAAAACGACGTTAAAACAATACAATTGCATGCATAGAGCACTCTACAGGAATCAGAGGCGTCTGTGTGTGTGAATGGTTAGTCTTGTGCCGCACACTAACTCCCAAAGTAATAACATTTTGTCTAATCTTTTGGATTAGGACACTGCTGATAAATTAACTTCCTCTAAATTAAGTACAAACTTCAAAGCAGCCTATAAAACATAATGTTATTTGCCTTGCAGTGGTTTATGAAACTCCTCCCTGTCAATTAACACATTACGTTAATGTCTGCTGCTGAAATTAGCATCTCCTCTCAGCGGGCTGCCGCTAACACGCTCATTGTCATTTTCTCAGCTGCTATTGTCCATGTTATATGATAACCCATTATTTTTATGGGCTATATTCTACACTTTTATAGCATTGTTTTTTTTGTGGCAGTTTTACGTTATCTTTCTCAAACTTTCTGACAAATTTTAAAGGTACAGTAGCAAAAACAGCCTGTTCTGAATTCTATGTAAATGACCTCTATCATGATTGGCTAAACAGTTTGCCCTATGTAATGAGTATACTCTCAGAAAAAAATTGCAAAACTTATACCTTTAAGCCCAGGACACACCAAGCCGATGTCAAAGAACGAGCGGTGATGAAAGCTGACTGTGTTGTCGCCTCTCGTCGTTTCCGTCTCGGTCGAAAAGCTGCGCTTGAATACACCAAAAGGACTTAAGGCGACTGTCAACTAGCATGTGTGTTCTGCGCCTGCGTGTGAGTAAATATCTGTCTACATCAGCAGGTATCAATAGTACTAGGATTGCAGATATACAAACGCTCACACGCCACACCTTGTATTTATCACGCTGAGGAGTAAGGGAACTTGTCCCGCTATACAATTAATGGACGAGACGCAGGCAAACGGAGGGAAGTTCTCTGCCGAGTTCATAAAATCGGTCTCGAGTTACACAGAGTTAAATGCTAGCTGCCAGCCAATCAGAAATTAGAATTATTTGTTTCCGGGTAAATTATGTGTTCCCGCTGCAAGCACGTTCGTTACTAGACAACACGCGCACACATGGAGTGGAAGTTGAAAGAGCACGATCTGATGAATGCGGTTTGCGGACATCTTCATTTTTTTTTTTCATTTTTTTTTTCGCATTTTGATTTTACGATTCCTGGACGATATCTCTTGCCTGTGATCAAAGACAGTGAGAGCTGATGTTGAGGAGTATAGCCAAATTCGTGCTAAATTATTTTTTGATGCATTCAAAAACTCTCCAACTGCTTTTAAAGGGGTCATCGGATGCAAAATACACTTTTATATGGTATTTGCAAATAAATGTGTCTTTGCAGTGTGTGGACACAATCACCATGCCATGAAAAATCCATTCACTTTTTTTTAATCCTCAAAAAGCCAAAAAGTTGTTGCTCATTATCATTTAAAGAGACATGCACCGAAACGGGTCACTGTGAACAGAGCTGTTTTTGAAGAGGTAAAAAGGGTGTTGTTTTACACAACCATTGAGAAATTTTAACCAAAGTATGTTACAAACTTTACATGAAGACCCAAAAGAATCATACCAACTTGTGGAAAATGGGCATCCGATGACCCCCTGTAAAGGTGACCGGTTTGGGTCTTGACATACATGCTCAGGGCAAGTTGTTATGACACAATGTTATGTACATTGAGCACTGATGTTCAGTTGGCTTGTTTGGGGTCAAATTTATTTTAATTTTTCAATAAATTTGTATTTTTTAAATATAACTATTTATTTTATTTGGATGAATTTGTCTTTTTATCAGATTTAACAATTGTTATAATTTCCATTTGTGCTGGTCAATTATGAACAATAGGCAAAATTGAACTGCTACCAAAAATTGAAGCGAATTTGGTTGGGTCGAGGGACCGCTGCTGCAAATATTTGGGTGGCTCCTCCCCTAAATCTCACTCTAAACTTTTGATAAAACTTGAGAGCCCTGGTTATTGTTATACAACACAAAAGGCACAAAAACATTATAAAGCACTATAATGTTTTCGTGTACTGTATTCCAAGATACTGTATTCCTATTATTATACTGTAGATATGTAGATAAAGGTCTATGGTTTGCATAAAATGACTTTAACGTGCTGGAGTTTCACATGTTACTTTCAACCGGGTGTCTGTTAGATCACAACACAACTCCTCAGTGATCACAACACTGGAGTAGAGAGCGATATAATTGCTCTTCACACGCACATTAACTGAAATTTAAAACTGTTACAAGGCTCAAACTAATGAATAAATAAAGAAATATATGTATATCTTACTTTTGTGCTTTGAACTTTTCAATGCGACGCGCTGCGCGCCGTGACTCCATGTTGCTTCGTGCGCATCGTTCTGCGCACGGGATGCGCATAAGGTTTCGTGCCGCACTGAATTGGAGCCTGTCATATTACAATACTTTTGCGCAATGGCAGTTTATTGATAGCTTTAGTTGTTCTGTCCAATCTATGTATCATATGTTGCTGATTCATTAAAAAGTTGCGCTTAAAATTTTAAAATAAATGTATTTTAATTATATGGTATATATTTTGTCTGTATTGTTTTACAAAGTAAGGAAAATAATGTTTAAGTCAAGCTTTGATGCCTTTAACAAAAGAATAATCCCAGTCTCTTCCCCACAGTGAGGCATACAGATACAGTTTATTAGGTAATTTGGCAATGTTTTTTTAATTATTATTTTAGTATTGGATCGGATCGGTATCTGCCAATACTGAGTCCCAGGTATCGGAATCGGTATCGGAGGCAAAAAAAGCGTATCGTGCCACCCCTAGTCTATAGGGGTATAACTTGGGGTATTACTAGTCTAAGGTTTGAAAATGCAACTTTTATGGGTTGATTAAGCACAAAGTTGTCCTTTAATGGTACCTTCACAGCGACAAGCTGTTGTGCCCCTAAAGGTAGAGTTTATGCACATTTCTTTCTAACAACTCTTATTTACAGTTATCTCGTCCTCCTCGATAACAGCCTCTTAGCAAGCTCACAATGCAATTTGGCCAGAAATGTCCCATGCAACTGTGTTTGTCTTCTAAAGATCAAGGAAAATCCTGTTTTCTACGATATGACCCATTTAGATTGTTTTGGGGAGTCAAAAAGTTAAGTAAAGGTCATCTTAGGTCCTGATCTTCTTCTCCGGAAACTCTAAGTGGTGGGTGTAACTGTTGCCAGATTTTGTTAATAATTGACTTTACATCATTGTTAGTGATTTAAAGTTCATTTTTGGATTTATTTGTCAGTGGAATGTTTATGCAGAGACTTCCAGAGTTGATTTTTTTTTTTTTTTTTTTTAAATAAGCAAAATAAATTTTTGTTGGTTTTTGTTAATGTTCTTATCACTGCAAAAAAAAAAAAACTATATATATATATATATATATATATAACCATGATAAATCAGTATCATAATCAATTGAATCAGTAGGCTATCATAATAAATTAATATATATATATATATATATATATTAGGCATGTGCCGGTATCAAATTTTCATGCTGCGATTAATTGATTGAGCTTTTATCACGGTATACGGTATTATCACGATATTTTAATTGCACAAGAGAAACAGACAGATTGGGGGTATCTAAAAAAAACTTGCATCAATGTGTAATTGTGATTGTCAAAACATTAATTTTATTTTTTAGTGACAACATGTTATAATGTTTACATGGTACAGTTACTGAGGCTACTGTTTGTATTATTGCTTAACACAATTTTCATGATTTCAATTAAATTCTTGGATTTAATTTCAATCTTGATTCAATATTGACTCATTTGGATAAATATTAGGTAGGCTACAGTAGATAGCCTGCATTTAATTTTTTCTCAAGAAAAAATATATCTCACATAATGCTGTAAACATACAGAGAGAAATTAAATATAATGCATACAATATAAATATAATAATAATATAAATATAAAAATGTAATATGCCGTAATTTTCATTATAATAACAATTATATAATGACAAGTAAACATATATTAAAATATTTAATATAGTGCACATATTTAGCAAAATACTCCTCTCTATAGCTATTTTCTTATAGTCAACTAACATTAAATGGCTTTCCTGAGGTAAATGTAACGTTCTGTGACATAATTGTTCTCCTGCAGTGTTATTGACCTCTTTCCGTGGTTGAAAAACACTGATTGATCGAAAGTACGTATACCTTTCGGTGGGTTGTACTGTATCTTTAATAAAAAGTAACAGATGATCTGTTTACTTGAACTGAGGCGCGCGATCTGTCACGTCATTTACAAGCACCAAAACAGTATTTATTGTCTGAATTTCGTTATAAAACCTGAGAGCTGATATTTTTTTCATATCAAAAGTAACCTGCTCTGTCTAGTCTGTCGGTGTCAGTGTCCTCTTTGCTCCGCGATTTTTCTCTGCTAGAGAAAATGGATGTGTGGCGCGAGACCGTGTGAAAGTGTCAATTGCGTGAGTCTCAAGCTGCTGAATGCGTGAGAGTTGGCAGCCATGCGGGGGATAAATAGTCGGCAGCGTTCCTCCTTCCGCCGTGCTTCTTTTCCATGTGAGGATTGTTTACATTAGACTAGAGTGCACACTGCATTCACACAGTGCTTATACATGTGATGTGGGGATTGTTTACATCAAAGTGCGCACGTGTTTTGCGCAGCATATACGCATTGTTTTTTTAAGCGGTTGATGGAAAATAAGCTGATGCTCGTTCTAAAAATCTAAATTCGGATCTATTATTTTTCACGGTATTTCGAAGTCCCCGCGATAACAATATCGTGCATATTCATTACCGCGATTTATCGCATTACCGAATACCGGCACATGTCTAATATATATATATATATATATATATATATATATATATATATATATATATATATATATATATTAAATAGTTAAAGTTTATGCTAAACAAAAGAAACAATTGGCCAATGGGGTAGGAAAAATAAACTAAATAAAATAAAAGATATATTCTTTGAAAATAAATTAAAGGTGGGGTATGTGATTTGCAAAACGGCCGGCAGATTTTGAAAATACACAACTCATAAGGTCCTACCTACTTCTCCTCCAACGCTGGCTCTGACTCCACCCATCCGAAAAACATGGACGCGCAATCAAGCACGAGCAAAAACTCAGATGCCCGTACATAGATACAATCGCTCACATTAGCTTCCTCCCCAAACAGGTTGTTTAGCTAGCTAGTTCTACATATGGCTGGGCTATAACGTTAGAACAGCTACAATTCTCGTGCGCATATCGTCAGTAAAGACAGTTCCCTGATTAGTAGTAAATACTACAAGTTAATCGGCTTCTCACCTGTCAAGCAGAAAAAATGCCACAGCCGCCCGCATCTGATGATAGTCCTTCCTGGTCCTTCAGTTGCCGCCAACGTTGAAAAGCATCGCCTAGAATGACACTTGTTTTAGACCTTTCTCTTTCGGCCGTTTTGTTCGCAATTGCTCTCTCGAAAATAGATTTCCTTTTCTGTGATGGTGTCTTGTCTGACATTCTCCAAACGGAAGCAACTATACCTTCTCCTTCTCTCTCTGTACCGGGGCGACCTGCACTTCCTGTGACTGAGTTTTGAGTATGCGCACGAACGGGACACGCGCGCGAGGGGGGTGGGGTAGGGGGAGGGGGGCATGGTAAGACTGTTTGAGTGACGCATTCTCTGTCCAATGATTCTAGACGGTCTTGAAAATGATTGGCTGGAGTTTTTTGAGTCCTGCCCGTTCCACAGATGATTAAATTGCCTAATGTTCATTTCAGTGCTTTTAATTTACAGCCAGCAAGTGGGTCAGGAATAGGATTTCAAGTAATTTTGAAAAAATGGTCAAAAAAGAAAATCACATACCCCACCTTTAATATAATTACTTTACAATCAATTTCTTATATTATAATTATTATTAATTTATATATTTATAATACAGTTATTTTGCCGTCAGAATATTTAAGTTTTCTTTTAGTGAAAACTAGATGAAATACTGATTAATAATAAAAAAAAAAATTTGCAGTAAGGCCTCTCTGAGAAGAGTGAGTCTGAAGTGGCCAAGAACAGAGTAGTTAGTGTTTGTGTTCATGTTCAGGTCTCAGTGGCCGAATATAAGGGCCCTTATACAGAGAGTGCTAAAATGTTCTGCTCCTGCTGCATTCCAGCTGTGCGCTTCAATCCCAGCTGTTCATTCAGCTCAAATCCCACTGACTGCTTTGATCCTACACACCCTCAGCACAGCAGAGGAAAGCCCCCTTTATCATCTTCCTGCCAGCCCAACCAACAATGTGTGGAAGTGAGTCAAACCCATTTGAACTGATCCTGCTCTCCGAGCCTCCAGCATTTACTCGCTCACGAGACAAAGAGGACTTTCAGCCCTGCCTGGAGCTTTCTGGGGTTAGCGTGGCACGCCATGGCGGGCTTCTCCGTGTCGATCCAGAACTTGCAAGGTGCAACTCTAACTCTCGTGCCGCTGTGTTCCCTCGTCGTGGTTCCTCTGACCGGAGGAGGAGGTGGAGGAAGAATGTGGGGTGACTCAATACTGGTCTGCTCTCCGACTGTCACAGGAGGTATTCACAGCGTTTATCTTAGCAGTGGGCGGGGGGACATGAAATTGAAATTAATTAAATTACTGTCTTTTTGGAAATTAGTATATCGCCTTATTTTGCCTAACTGACAAGAAACTTCAAAAGAGATTTAGGTAACACTTTACAATATAGTTAAATTTAGTTAAGGTATTAACTAACATGAACTAACAATGAGCAATACATTTGTTACAGTATTTATTAATCTTTGTTAATGCTAGTAAATACAAATACAGCTGTCCATTGTTCATGTTAGTTCACAGTGCATAAACTAATGTTAACAAATACAACCTTAATATTAACTAAGATTAATAAATGCTGAAGAAGTATCGTTCATTCTTAGTTCATGTTAACTAAGGTAGTTAACTAATGTTAATTCCTAAACCTTATTGTAAAGTGTTACCGAGATGTATTTGAAATGAGTTGATGCTCTACAAAGGCAGCAAACCTCATGGGAGATGATGTGATACTCTAAAAAGCTGAACAACACTGCAAAAAATATCTTATTTTCCAGTTAAAAAATTGTTGAAACAAGATAAAATGACTAGAGAAGCAATGCTGCATAAGATATTAAGATTTGTTTGCAGATAATGTCTTTAATATGAGTGCAATTTGCCTAAATGCACTGGCAGATTTTTTTCACTTTCACTTTTTTAAAAAACTTATTTCTACTTCAGACAAGTAAAAAAAAGAAGCACAAAATGACAAAATACACTTGTATCCAAGATGCAATCTAAAAAAGGCTCATTGCGTTATACAGTGTGGCTTCTTAAAATATGTCTTGTTTTAAGGATGTTAACAAATTTTGTCTTGAAAACTTTTTCAGTGTACACATAGCACAGACAATTGTACGCTAAACTAGTTACTATTTTATGAGTTTATCAAGGATCAGTTATATATATTCCTCTGTTGCATATATTTTATATATATATATATATATATATATATATATATATATATATATATATATATATATACAGTGCTTAGCATAAGTAGCATAAACACACCCATGCTAAAGCTGACTAAAAAGAGGAATAAAAAATAATCTTTTGGAAATCTTAATACCTTAATTAAAAAAATTAGGAAAAATCCACATTTAAGGACACCAATTTTCTTTGTGAATCAATAATGTATCGTAAAAAAATGAATGTTCTTCCTTAAAATACAGGTTATATAAATCAGTACACCCCTATGTTAAATTCCCATAGAGGCAGGCCGATTTTTTTTTTTAAAGGCCAGTTGTTTCATGGATCCAGGATACTATGCATCCTGATAATGTTCCCTTGGCCTTTGGAATTAAAATGTCCCCACATCATCACACACCCTTCACCATACCTAGAGATTGGCATGGGGTACTTTCCATAAGATCATCTTTCAGTGCAAATCAAACCAGCTATTAGGCTAACTGAAATAAAACCATGCCAATAATTAATTTAATTCCAAAGGCCAAGGGAACATTATCAGGATGCATAGTATCCTGGATCCATGAAACAACTGGCCTTTAAAAAAAAAATCGGCCTGCCTCTATGGGAATTTAACATAGGGGTGTACTGATTTATATAACCTGTATTTTAAGGAAGAACATTTATTTTTTTACGATACATTATTAATTCACAAAGAAAATTGGTGTCCTTAAATGTTGGATCTTTCCTCATTTTTTTATTAAGGCATTAAGATCAATTTCCAAAAGATTATTTTTTATTCCTCTTTTTAGTCAACTTTAGCATGGGTGTTCACTTATGCTAAGCACTATATATATATATATATATATATATATATATGCAACAGAGGAATGCCTATGATATGACTGGGCTTCAGCAAACCATGTCAGTCTCATTATCAGATAAAGTAGAGAAAACAATCTACTAGATTTAGTTAATATATTTAGCTGCAAATGAAATTTAATCCTGTCTTCTTTTCATGCTTTCATGTATTTATATATACAGACGTGAAATGGGTTCTGATGTGTAGATGAAGTTTGATTATTCCATAACTCCGGTTCTTACTCTCTTTTCATAGCCAGTAGCAGATATTCAATGCAATCCAGTGTAGACTTTCCGGCTCCAAAGCCATTGTTCAATTTAAGGTCAGAGATTTGGATCACTGCCATTATACCTGCAGTCTCGCTGGAGCTGTATCAATTCTTTTTAACTTAGACTACCATTAATGGTGCATTTGTCTCGTATTTCACCAAGTGAAACAAGTGTGCTTGTTATCTAATGCATTATTGTCATTAGTGTTGAAGATGCATAAAGTAATTGCTTGGTTTAGTTTGTTTTAATTGGCCAATACAATGGTGGTCTAAGATTTTATTCTGAGATAACTGATGCTTATAAGCATAGCATAGATGTACGTTGTCAGTTATGATGCAAGTTATGTACAGTAATATGTGCACTAAGTATACACTAAAAACACTTCTTTAAATGTTTATAAACATACATTTTTACACGCACACACACACATACACACGCACACACGCACACACACACACACACACACACACACACACACACACACACACACACACACACACACACACACACACACACACACGCATGTTGTGTTTTTTTGTTTTATGGGGACATTCCATAGACAAAATGACTTTTATACTTTACAAGCTGAATATTCTATCCCCTTACGCTAACCCTATCCCTAAACCCATCACAGAAAACTTTCTGGATTTTTACATTTTCAAAAAACCACACTTAGTGTGATTTATAATCTGTTTTCCTCATGGGGACCAAAAAATGTCCATCAAGGACAAGGATTTTGGATATTTCCATCCTTGTGTGGACATTTTGTCCCCATAGCGTAGGGTTTACCAGGACGCACACATACACCAACCATGTTGTTTGTAACACTTGTCCTCCTTGTAGTCATAACCATCATAAACAGCAGTCACAGGACGCCTGTCATCTGTCTTCAGTTCTGACATCACAGATGATAGATGACTGAGTGCGATTGTGACTGGCATGATTCCAGGTCTAATTAACAAGGGCAAATGAATATGTTAAGTGCACCGCACGTGTGCGCGGTCACGATGATGACTGATAACAACTGACTTGACTAAGTAGTGTTGTGTGATCACATCTCCGCTGTGCTAACTCAGTTCAGTGTGGAGAATGCCAGCATCAACTCTATTCCAGTCTTGCTTATACCCTTGGGTGCGGCGTCACCCTCCATCCACTGGAGCAAGGGCAGATTTATAATGACGGGTGTAAGTTCATGAGCATGCTCTGACTGAGCAGTTGGTGTCATCGGTTAAGTGCAGCCGTTAAAGAGGACAGGGCAATTGAGGACAGCAGGGATGGAGAATGACAGCACAGTTATGATTAGAGTCAATCAGAAGCACGAAAGATCACCGTCATTTTTCTTATTAAACCGTCATATTGTATGTATAGTAAGCGCTAATGCCTGTGATGAATGTGTCCACTGTGATGATTTTTCCTTATTAATTACATGATACCGCATTAACTTCCATAGTGTGATGTATTTCTAGGTGAAACAGAAAATGAGTGGGAAATAAGATTTTCTTAGTTTTAGTCATCAGGTTTTGATTGGATCATAAAAAGTAGGCTATGATGTTATGGTTAATTTTAATGTCCATTCCAATGTGATCTAGAGTTCGTCTTAAAAGGGTGGGCTTTTTTAACTTTAGTTAGTGTGTAGTGTTGATGTTTGAGCTTAAACAACATCTGCAAAGTTACAACGCTCAAAAGTTCAATGCAAAGGAAGATATTTGCTTTTAAAGACATTGTTTTTTAAGGACTACAACAAAAGGCTGGTAGGGACTACATGACATCCCTAACCCTAAAATTGACATAAACCCCATCCCCGGGAATGCGGTTTATAGATTATCATGACAGAATATGCTAACCAATGACTAGAAGATAACTACACATCAGCTACATAAATTAATCAACTAACCATTCAGAAATGTCCTGTTGCATTCTACATGTTGTCACTTCTTCTTGAGTCTCTCCATCATTGTCTGACACAGTTTGAACATAAAAGGCTAAAAGTTCTTGAAATTTTCAGTGCATTTCTGTGTAAGGTTAAAAGGACACAAGCTCTTGAAGCTCCGCCCCCTGTGTTGGGAGCAGCAGCTCATTTGCATTTAAAGGGACCGACACAAAAATGGTGCGTTTTTGCTCACCCTCAAAAAGTGGCAATTTTAACATGCTATATATGCTATATAGTTTTCCCACATAGCCCATAAACACAAAAAAGCACCATAAATGTGGTCCATATGACTACTGCTCTATATTTGAGTTGTCAGAAGCCCTACAATTGTTTGAGAAACTGAAAAATCCCTGAGAATGTTGATTTTATGGCTGTTTTATGTTAGCTATAGTGTGCTTTTTAACCCAAAAATAAATGGTAAATACGTGGATGATATGGTCACATGACATCCAGCCTAAGAGATGTTGGTTGTGGACACGGAGTACTCTTTCTTTTCTGTGGTCAAATGTAAAAATAATGACACAAAAGTGTTGGGTAGCTATGGCAACAGCACAGTGTGATGTCTCTCCCTGTAGGGGAGAAGTTAATAAGATTAGATAGATCTCAGCGATGGCAGCGCTAAAGACCTCGGCTGTTTCCAACATTGATAATATATCAGCATGTTACAATGATTCCTGAAGGATCATGTGAGACTGAAGTAATGTCTGATGAAAATTCAGCTTTGCATCACAGAAATCAATTAAAAATTTTAATTATATTACATTATCAAATAAATGCAGGCTTGATGAGCGAAAGAGACTTCTTTCAAAAACATTAAAATTAGTAATGTTTATAACTTTTGACCTACTGTACAAAATCTAAAATTTGAATTTAATGCACAAATAATGCTATGAGGAAATAATCAGTTTATATATACAGTATGTATACATGCGTGTGTGTATGTGTGTGTATTTTGCTGTAAATTCATCTGTCAAATGATAATTTGGTAATTATATACTATATATATCCTGTTTGTTCTGTTATGCCTGTATTATTTTTGTATTATAAAATGGTTAGTTTTATCATATCATTAATTTAGCACATTTAAAAAAGCAGTTCATCAAAAAAGAAATATTTGAATTTGAAGACATTTTGAATTGCTACTGTACCGTGTTAGGTTGGCCTTAATACAGTTCAAAAGAGTCATCTAGTATTTATTTTGGAGGATTTGATGCTGTCTGAGGCCTGCGAGTGTTTTGCAAGATCAAACACTTTCAGATTCGTGGAGACATGCGTAGATCCAGCTCCTCTTAAACAGAAAGAGAAGAGAGAATGCTCAATTATACAGATTTTGTGTGTTTTTGCCCTATCACATTCTACTGAGAAATTATTTCTGCATCTGGTAGATGCTTTTATTCCAAGCTGCCTAGTCAATTAATGTGTTCCCTGCAATTTGAACATTGACCTTGGCTTTATTAACAGCATGTTTTTCCAGTTGAGCTACAGGGAATAAAAAAGTTTGCTTATGATGCAAATATCTACAAACCACCCTAACAGAGAGCGACATTGCTCTGATTTAATGGAGCTCAGAGCAGCTTCTAGTTTTGAAAGTAGAGCTTCTAGTTCTTATTTTTGATGTTCCTCCTTTGATGCCTGTTTTTGCACTTCACAGTGTTGTCAGTGATGCATTTTGTTGCACAACATTTGGCAAACCGCTTTGTGTTAGTGTTGTAGCCGCTGCTGGCTGTTCAGTGTATATTGCATGTGGTGTGTTTGCTTGAGTGTGCACCGGGTCTCACGTCCACAGAGCTGCTGGCATCTGGCACGTATGGCACAGGAGAGAGTGTGTGTTGCCATGGCGATGATGGAAAAATTGAATTTGTGCCTGCCGCACCCTCAACTAGGCCGTTTCCAGGCGATTTGTATCAGCTCCACTAAAAGAGCTCTGTCAAGCAGGAAAGAGCCTTTAAAAGCAGCTCCTTCATGAGTGAATCACTTGAATGCATCATTGTGACTCAAAATCACTAACATGTCATGGAAGATGTGGCAGCCAACCACCCTGCCGTGCTAAGTTTTCCAGTGCAAGTCAGAGTCGAGTTCACATTTAAAGTTGCTTTAGTTTATAGGACCTTATGAGACCATTTATGACTGTGACAGTCAGCGAGGATTGTGGGATTGAGAAGAGAGACTTCATTGAGGTAGTTCATAACAAAATAAAATACATGATATCATTTTCAACATTGAGAAATTAAGTTTTGTTATGTGGCCAATTCCTGAGCCAAGATGTCGTGGCAGGGCTTTAGACCTACACTTGCTGCCTAACATGTTGAAGAACTGGTGTTTCGGTGCCCATCTGGATGATTATGATTGCAAACACGTAGCTGTTTCCTGAGCAGCTGTTATTGTCGTCTGTGAGGGGGATGATCATTTGTAGTTCTGTTGAAGTCTGCCACTGGTTTGCTGAAGGAGAGGAACACTGTGAACTCTTTTGTTAGCTGGAAGAAGGTAGAGTATAATAACTTGCACTAAGAAATATATTAATTTAAGGATGCCATGTTTTATACTTCTGTAGCATTTTATATAGGTCCATTATTAGTCAAGCGCTGTTTGCGAAATTGCCCCCTATACACTCATTCACTATTCCCTACATAAGTCCACTAATATAGTTCATTTGTGGGGGTGAATGAAAACAAGCGAGTATATTCGGACACTGAGTGCACTGGAAGACCTGCCGCTTATGCATAATTTGTGCTTGCTGTTTAATAATTATTTGAAACTTAACAAACTTGCAGCTCCAGTAGTAAAGAAAAGCTTCATCTTGAACTCTTATGTATAAATTGTAATTAAACAATTTAATAATCAATTAAAAAGGAATTTATACCTGTATGATATTACGCGTTGCCACATTGGATCAGCGGTTTAGAAAATGCATGGATGGAGGATTCAGCTGCGAGCGCCATCTTCAGGTCAGACGTGGGAATTCGCTCGGCGTGCGACCCTCACATTGCATTATGGGTATTCTCTAGCTGGTTGTACACACATTATTGTAGTGCATTGTGGGATTGAATAAGTGCACTCGATAACATCCACTGTGGCTTCAGACACCACTATAAATGTCTGTCCCCTCAAGTAGTGCCCTATTTAAGGGTATAGGTTGCGATTTCCGACACAGCCATAGTTAATAGGGTTAACAGGGTATTTTGATACTATGGCTTTAAGATATACCACCGTTCAAAAGTTTGGGGTCAATAAGATTAAAAAAAAAGTTTTTGATAAGACATTTATAATGTTTCAAAAGATTTATATTTCAAATAAATTCTGTTCTTTTGAACTTTTTATTCATTACAATATCCTGACAAAAAATGTATCATGGTTTCCACATGAATTTAAAGCAGCAAAACTTGATTTTTAGAAAAATGATAATAATAATAATCGGCTTTACTATTGCATGAACTCAACTGTCATCAAGGCAGACTAAGATGGTGACTATTAATTGATATTTAAATATCAGTACTAATTTTAGTGTTTTATTGTACCTTTAACCAGGCATGTCACTTCAAAATGGTGAAATTTAAGATTGTTTTTAATCCTTTCTCAGCTTAATATGTAATAATAGCTTAATATGCCGACAAAAGTAATTAAGCCATTAATTAAAGGTTGATTACCCCAACTAGTGTAAACACTGTTGCTCTGTGGCCCCATCAAAACATTGCTCTGTTTGTTTGGCCAGCCTGACAACAGCAACTTTGGCTCAACCAATGGTGTGATTTTGGGGCAGGGCCATCATGTATTTCTGACCAATGACAAGAGCAAGGTTCTTTAGGAACAAGATTCTAATTTTTCAACATCATGTTAATGTGTTCCAGGATCTGATCAGTAGGAAATAGTATTAGTAAATTATTAATTATATTTATTTCAGATAATCATATAATTAAGCAAGATTTCACACAAGAAAAAAAATACAGATTTTTTTTCTGGCCTTATGGGGCTTGATGTTAAAGTTTAAAAATGTGCTCCTCTCCTCATGTCTAACTGCTCTGTTTGGGCATCAGTTATTCCTCTGGAAGACTGTGAGTTTCAGCTTTATCATGTTCTATTAATAAATGATTCAGGTTGTGTAGATGAGGTTGTCTGGATGTGTGTGGTGTGTTTATAAGCGATGAATGTTCATTTCACGCTGACATTTTAGGTTTAGTAAACGCCAAAGCTGAATATATGTTGTTCTTGGTGTTATGTTTTAATATTCAAGCACTGCTTTTGCTTTATGCCACACAGTAGTTTCTGAAGGCTTAACTTAACACAGACTTTCAATTTCTCATTTTACTTAGATCTCTCTCTCATACACACAAGCGTCCCAGGCCTTTGAATCTCCTCCGGTGCTCATTAGGCTGACACTTGAAAGTTTCGACAATATTCGAATATTTATCGGTTTTACGTAACTGAGCTGCAGTTGAGGGCAGAAACATGAAACTGCAGCAGACAGAGCAAATCACCAGGGCTCGAGCACAATTCTCAGCCTCTCACGTATGCTTGAAAAAAAAGTCTGCCAACTTAACTGGAAAATTAGATAAGAGCATAATTACTAGGGCTGGGTATTGACACAAATTTCACAATTCGATTCGATTTCGATTCACAAGCTTGCAATTCAATTCGATTTCGATTACGATTCGATTTGATTCAATATTGATTATTTTGGATATCAGGTACAATACATGGCAAATTTTCTCAAGGAAAAACAAATCTCTTAACCAATGCTGTAAACTATGGGAGTCAGTTGTATCATTAAAATTGTTTCATTAGCCTACTATAGCCTAATATTTAAGGTAAAGATTTACTGATTTGTATACAAACAATTACACTTTTATTTATTTTTCTAATAATAAAGTTATATGAAATATAAATATTTAAATGGTGGCTGTCATAAAAACTTGCCAGATTATTCAAACATGCATTAAATATTGAAAAACATAAAATAATTATAAAATAACATAAAATGCATATGTAATATGGTGCATATATTTAGCAAAATGCTCCTCTCTATAGTTAATTTTTCTAGCTGACTAACGAGTTCATGGTCACTGGATATGGTTTTTCTGAGGTAAAGGTGACGTTACATGACATTGTTTACAATTGACTCGGTTGAAACAATGATTGAGCGATTCCATGTGACAACAAGGATTTCGATAAGTGATACTCTATCTTTTAACACACTTTCAGATGCTCATTCATGTTTATTTCACGCTGTAACTGGTAATATTAAGGTCGGAAGAGAAGATTATGTGTGCTCGGCGCTGCTGCTTCTCTTGGGCTGCGCCAGAGCGATCTCACACCACAGCGCCAAAACGGTATTTATGTTTTTGAATTTCGTAAGAAAATGGACGTAATTTGAAACCTGAGAATTTGTTTCATATCAATAGTAACAAAGCACAAAGATTATTGCGTTTATTGGATGGGATGCGCGCTACAATATTCCATTCATCCATCAACTGAAAACAGGATGACTAATCGATTCTTGGGATTTAAGAATCGATATCGGTTCGTAAAAATGATAATCGATTAAAATCGAGAAATCGATATTTTTTACCCAGCCCTAATAATTACATCGAGATATTGGGGTATCCTGAGGTACCTGTGGGTCAATAGCGAGCACAATATGGGTATTTCAGGGTTTAAATGCCATTATGTATGCAATATCATTGTATCCTCAGTGATTAATTCCATTGATAATTTAGTTCTATATACATCATTGTCACTAAAGGTGATACTTTTTTAGACAATAACAGCTGCTCACCCTCATGTCGTTCTAAACATGTATGACTTACTTCCGTGGAACAGTTAAAGATTGAAAATGTCTGTTTTATTTGCCCATACAGTGAAAGTCAATAGTGTTGTCCAGTGTTGTTTTGGACCTCATTGACTTTCATTGTATGGACAGTGAGAGAGACTAAATGGTATTTAAACTCTTTAAAAGAGCAATATCATTGGTATATTTATTGATAAATACCATAAAAAATGTTGGTTATATCCACATTGTTTTCATTTATAAGCAGCAATTCATCTACTAAATGTGATACTTAAGTATATTTTAGTTCGCTCAAAAAATGTAATTCTCACATTTTTTTCTTCTGTCCATATTTTTTACAGTCTATGTTTGGAACAGAAAAGATTGAAAATGTCTCAGGGTTATTTTGGACCCTATTGACTTTCATTGAATTTATGGATAATGGAATTTGGCATACTATTTCAACTCACTATTTAGGACAAATGAATCTTAGTTTTGCAGATACTGTTTAGGGTTTATAGTATGTGAATTTATTTTGGTCTGTGTGTGTACGTAAAAACTCAAAAACCTCCCATAAAGGTCATCGTTCATGTTGTCAAGGTGGTGAGACATAAAGACAAAACGCCAAAGTCTCATTGTGGTTGAACCTATTTAGGTCAATCTAGATGCTTGTCACTTTTACATCAGACAGTTAACATGTGACCAAAGTGATGCTGCAGGGAATAACAGATCGACAAGAGAAAAGAAACGAGAGAGTGAGAAGAGGAGGGTGGGTCAGATGGAGACACTGAAGCAATGAAAGAGAGCAAGAGAGAGGGGAGGGATAGCTTTTTCCCGTTGCTTTTGAGTGGGGCATGTTTTCATCCAGTCGCAGTTGAAATTCGTCCACATTCGTTCTGGGTCAAGACCAGCCACACCTCTGTCCATCTCCCTTCTTCTGTCTCTCGTCCTCTTCCCTCGTTCCGTGTTGGGATTGATTTGTTTTTCATTCCTCGAGTCTCGATGTTGCTCCTATACAACCGTTTCCTCTCTCTCCTAGAATCGATCTATCGCCGTGGAGCTAGACGATGGAGGAAGCTGTACCGGGTGAACGGACACCTCTTCCAGGCCAAGAGCTTTAACAGGGTGAGTTAAAGTCTTTAGTTCTCTCCAGCTTCAATGATGACATCTGATTAAATTCTTAATGTGTTTAACCAACTTTCTTCAGATTTATGGTCTGTTTGTGGGATTGAGTTTCATGATAGATCTTGTTTATGGCAGATAGCGAACTCATTTTTAGTTTTTTTTGTAGAGTTGTTTATGTTTGAGAGCTGCATAAATAACTCTAAAGTTGTGGATGTCGTACACTTGAAAATGGGTAAGTAGACTTGTGATAAGTGTCTGTAGCTGCAGTAAACAACAACTGTGGACGAGTTTTTAAAAACAATCTGTGAAGCTAATTTTCTTTTATTCAGCATAGATGCATTTTAATCAAAAGGGTCAGTAAAGACATTTAAAATGTTACAAAAGATTTGTATTACAAATAAATAGTGTTCTTTTAAACTTTCAATCAAAGAATCCTGAAAAAACATTAAGCAGCGCAACTGTTTTCAACATTGATAATAATAAGAAATGTTACGTGAGCACCAAATCAGCATTTTGGAAGAATTCCTGAAGGATCATGTGACACCTGAGGTCAGCTTTTCAGGCACAGAAATAAATTACATTTTAAGATATAGTAAAAAGAAAAACAGTTATTTTAAATTTTAATAAATTTTGAAAATGTTGCTGTTTCTACATAAGAGCTGAACATCAGAGACTCATTGTAAAAACATGAAAAAAACTATACCGACCCAAACTTTTGAATGGTAGCGTTTTAATTATTTTATATATAATAATAGCAAATACATTTTTTCATTGTCTAACCCTTCTCTATGAAATTGTTTGTTCCTGAATAAATGATTGAATGATTAGGTAGCCCTAAAAGCGACTGTTAGCAATTAGCTAACTGTTAGCATGTTAGCAGTTGTAGTGACTGTAAGCATATTTAGTGCATAGTAGTGACTGTTATGATGAATATCTACAGCTGTTACAAATCTGTAGATTTACTAGTGACTGTTGATAAGTAGGTGTAGTAGCAACTGTTAGCATATTAAACTGTAGTAGTGATTGTTACAAAAAGTATCTGACTCTTAAACCATCAATAATTATCTAGAGCTGTTGAATTTTTTTGGTGTTATCCTTTTTATCTTTTTTTGGTGGTGTGGTTTAGTGGTCTGCTTGAAAAGTGTTTGGTTTTAGCCCCCAGTTCTCCCACTCCAACCCCGTCTAGTGCTTGAGTGAATTGTTTATCATACTGACTGATAGAAAGCCAATAGGAAGGGAAGGGAGAGATAGACCGAGGCTCTTGAGTGCGATGTCTCTTTTATGCAGCGATGCCCTGCCTTTAATCAGATATCATCCCTTGAGGGTTTGTTATTTTAATGCAAACCTCTTCCTCCAGTAGTCTTCATTCTTCTACTGAGCAGAACATGTGGCAGACAAAGAAGAACACCAAAACAACACAAGAGAGAGTGATAGAAGAGAGAGAGAGGGAGGAACAAAGACAAGGGAGAGACGGGAGAGGGACATTGGTCCTTTTCGCCTGTGCTATTTTTGCAAAACACTGAAATGTCCATTTTCTTGGAGATGTTTCAATGGCCCTCGGCCAAGATAGAGGATAAGAAAAAAAGAGAAAGAGGCTTAGAGAGACACATGATGAGCGCAGTGCCCTCAGAAAACTTCCACTCACCACAGCAGGTGTGTGTCATGGTAATGTGTGTAAATTACTCTTCTCATTTCTCCTTAACAAGGTAATCAATGTTTCACCACATTATGAGCAATACGGCTAAACTGCAGGATGACATCATCAAGATAAGCAGAATGTAATTTTTCAGATTTCCTGAAAAGCTCTAATGTCAGACTGCTGACGGGGCAAAACTCTGCAGACATCCATTTGAGTCCATTAATGTGAAACACTCTAAGACATTTTAAAAATAATGTTCTGAATGTTTTTATATCTGATTTGTTTATATAGACATTTTTACAACAAAAGAAAGAATTATATTTAAATCAAATTATAATACATTTCAAATAGGCCAAAACGCACATTGCATGGAATACTGTATCCCACAACGCAATGCGGTCAGACCTTCCGTTTCCACTGAGAAGCATCTAATATCTATTTTCTAATCATTATTTGATTCAATTTTCTTATTTGATTTATATTTGATTTTTATTATTTTTATATAAAATTTTACATTTAACATTTTGTTATTTGATTAACATTATATAAATAAACATTATATAAAAATAAAATAAGTGTTATATTTTTTCCTTTTTCAATATCTGAATAATATTTTATAACATTTACAAAAATATTATAATTATGTTATTATACATTTTTTATTCTTAATTTTATAACTAGATGCATTGCCAACCACATGCAATGTAAAGTCTTCTGACAGTAATGTAGCATACTAAAATTTAAATAATTGAATGTTGCATGATACCTATTTCACTTATTATTTTTTAAAATAGTAGTCAATAAGTAGTTAGCTAGTATTCAGAGTTCATTGAACATCAGAATAACTTCCTGTTGGCGCATCTCTACATTATCTCTCTGAGAACACACTCTGCCCTCCTGCTACTTTTACACTCTCTCCTCTCATTCTCCATAGAAACAAGGGACAGAGCTGAAGTAGGTCATGTTTTTCCCTCTCTCTGTCCTTCTTTTAAGGATCTGACTCGTTCCGTCCCTCTCTCCCATCAGCACCTCTGGATCTATCTTTGCCTCTTGGTTCGCAGCTCCCTTTGGACAGACAGGACGTAAAATCTGTAACAAATCAATTTAAAGGCTGTATAATTGAGTTTTACCCATTACTTTTTTCCCCCACTTTTTGTTTTCATGTGCTTTTCATCTAACATATGTGTGACAGAATAATCAAGTCACATCCTTCTCACAAACAATACAGATGCATTTCAAAGCCTTTTGACACTTCTAGAAGTTTATTTTCCTCTAATGTGGCGGAACGGCACAAGACTTGTGCAGTTTACTGAGATTATTTCCGCTTGTCCATGTTGTTTTGGCTCTTTGATCGCGTGTGTTGTGTCTGAAAATGAAAAGAGGAGGAGATTTCCCTTAAATTTGAGTTTGTAGTTCACAGAGATTAATTTATGATGTCATAAATAAGGAAATTGGCATCTGTTGCCGAGCCGATGAAGGTGACAGGTGTGGCATCTGTGGTGTATCAGACAGAGCGTTGGAGCTTTAGAGAGTAATTAGACATCGGGTACTTGTAATAAAAGAAACAGTCCCTAAAATTAACCAAACTGCAATTGAGCGGTTACAGAAATGGAGATATGGTTGTAATTCTTCACACCTAGAGTTCTTTTATCTTTTCTGATATTGTTTTTAAGGGAGAAGGTCATAGGGCTTGATCTTTTCTGTGGATATTAAATTCTGAATGTTTAAAAGGTTTGCTCATGCTACGAAAGACCGTCTTTGTCTGAATTCTGCTGTTAGCATGTCCTTCCTTAACAGGTAAGAAAACAAAGTGCCGATTTCAAATGACTCGCATTAAGTGATGGATATTGACATGCACAAACTCTAGACAGTCATAGCACTGTTTTAATGGTAAGTGTTTTAATAGTGTGTGTGTGTGTGGTAATGCGCTGAGATCATTTCCAGGCACTTCACTCATCTCGGCTCTTCTGAGGACACGGTCGATAAAATCTGAGCCTGGGTTTCTCTCATCTCTTAGCCAACTGACCTCTATTTTCAACACCATTGGCAGAGATAACAAACACTTAACACTTAACCTTCACCTTTAGACACCAATAATAACAATTTAAAGGGGCCGTATTCTACATTTTTATAAAAATGTAAAGAGAAGCAGATATTCTTAAAACTTGAGTCCGCATTCATCGAGATTATTTTATGATGTCATAAAAAGTTGGCATCTGTTGCCGTTGTGATGGAGGTGTTATGTTTGTGGTACATAAGTGTTAATATGTAAATATTAGGACCTAACTATCAAATATACCAACAACAGTGTTCAGTCCCTTCATTAGTTTAAGGCATGTTCTGCTTCATTGGACAGATTGTACTTTTTGCCTCCATTGCATTCTATGTGTAGTGGTTTAAGGGATGGTGGCCAAAATCCCTATCAAATTAACTTCATGGAGCACATCGTAAATGGAAATCTATTTCATCCAGCACTCAGAAATCCATCCCGGTTGAATCATTTGTAAGGCATCTCGGGTGAATCCTCATGATGAGTCTGATCCAGCTCTTCTGTGCTGTAAGGATGCTGTGGAGCGTTTGCCAAGTGTTAAGGGAACAGAATGAAATCACACCCTGTGTATTTCTCCCATGCTTTTTCTCAGCCTTACATTTTTTCCTGCTGAAGCAGTTACATGGTGTTCTCCTATGTGAGCAAAAATACTATTTTTACTTACTTGTGTTGGTTTTCTGTCACTGCTTTTCAATGAAAATGTCTTTTTCTCAGGATTCTTCCTTGTTCTGTGCCAGTTCTGCCAAGCATGCTTTGCATTCCTTTCAAACTTGAACTCAGGTTGATGAGCCCCAGTCCATTTGTTTTGAGATCTGAGCATATATCTAAGACTGTGATTAGTGTGTGTGTGATCAGAGTGTGTGTGCTATCTACGTGGGCGTTTTTGGGCCGATTGGGCAGCACTCTTATGCATGCGGACGATTCACAGATGATGTCACTCTGAAGAGCCTCAGGTCCTTGTAATTATTGTCAGTGTCCCACTTATGGCTCAGGAGTGTGTGTGTTTTAGAAACTGCTAAATGACATGGATGACTTTGAATTAGACATATTTTATTCCCTCTACAAAAGAGAGAGAAAGGGGGAGGATTAGGAGGAGAGGAAGTGAAAAATACAGAGGCAGGCGAGGAGGGCTGTGTGTGTGTGTGTGTGTGTGTGTGTGTGTGTGTGTGTGTGTGTGTGTGTGTGTGTGTGTGTGTGTGTGTGTGTGTGTGTGTGTGTGTGTGTGTGTGTGTGTGTGTGTGTTTGCGCATGTGAAAGTGTCTGACATAAACATTTGATCCTCTCTTGGTGCTTTTTCCTGTTCCTCATAAAAAAATAGTGAGCTCAAAAAGAAGACTGATATTCTTCTGCTGGGTTAAAAGTTTTGCATAAAATGTTTAAGTCGTGCCTCTGGTCATTTTATATCTCCTGCTCTACATGACATACTTGATGATTCATAAATGATTCAGATTAGAGCTGTCTAATTAATGTGTTAATTTTGTATGATTCATTTATTAATATGGAAACAATATATATTGACCATGCACTTTATGTCTATTTGCTCATTTATACTTTACTCATCTGCCACAATAATGTCTTTGAATTATCTTCTTTCTTTGGAATTTATTTTTTAAATTTTTCTGTTTGATTTATTAATTAATTTTTTTGCATTTATGTTTTATAAAATATTTATATTTTTGCTTAATTGCGATTTGTTCACTTAATTAATCTGCATATTATGTTATTAATTTATTTTTAAAAGTTAATCGATTGACAACCTTTATTCAAAAACAGCTTTATTGAAAGTGAAAATTGATAAAGGCTAGAAATGTTCTCTTGTCTTCATTTGCGACAACAGATCTGTCGATTTAATGCGTTAATTTAGTAGAAATAATTCATTATGGCAAAAAAATATTGTACCACTTTCTTTAAATTAGCTTTATTTATTTATTAGCAAATATTAATATTTGTGATGAATTGCACTAAGTCTGCATAATATGTAATTAATTAATTTAAACATTTTAATAGATTGAAAAACTGCTTTATTGAAAGTGAAATTGAAAAAGGCTAGAAATTCGCTGTTTTCTTGTCATTTGGGACATTACTCTGTCCAACCCACTTATACTTCAGATTTTCAGATGCCAAATTCATATCAATCCTCCTTTCTTTTCTGAAGTCCAATTATAATTTTATTCAAGAGCTTTTGCACCAAGAACAGTCGTAATTAGTTTTGAAAGACTATTCTTCACCCTTTCTCTGACATTAAGAGTTAAACAGGCTGTATACCTTTTTATGCAAATTACTTCTGTCGTGATTGGCTAAACTCATCGCATATTGAAGAGATTAAAGATTAACAACACCCACACTACAACACTCATTACCATATAGGTTGGTATGTAAACATGCTGATCATATACATCATGTTAAATTCTCAACAACGTTTTTGCTGCTTTTCTCAGTCTGTTTCCTTTTTTCAGCTTAATAATCACAACGACACAAACAAAGGCTTATTTAGATGTTTCAGTAGCTGTATTCAGTCATCAGTGGCAGTATTAGTATTTTCAAGTCTTTAGAGAGAGGAGGATCTTGCCTTACATTCCCATGATATTCCTGCTGTATCTGGGATACGTGGTGCACACGCTCGGCCCTGAAGGCCCCTTTCGCTCAGCTGTGTTAAATGTTTGCTTTTTGTTGGGGACAATTGGTTGGGTTTAAAGTTTAATCCACTGTCCTGAATGGAAGCCCGATACGTGCAGACTTGATGTGTTTTAAATGGGTGCAGATACACATTGTTTCTCTGGCATTGCGTTTGCTTAGCAGCGCTGGCTCGATATGTTCGAAAAGTCCATGGGGTGGAAGCTGTGCTGGGATTCAGATGCGAAAGGGGGAGAGAAGAAGAAAGAGATGTTTATATGAAAGATTGCACAGATTTCTAAGAATAACGGCACAGAATCAGTGCATGTAGCTTCAGGTGAATTCATGATGTTGTTCTTTGTTCATTTCCTGCTGATGGGTGTGCCAATGCTGCCTTTTAGTCGACCTTGAGGAAGATCCTGAGATTTCGGTCTGAAATAAAACAGACGCGTTTGGAAATTTAATACTTCTTTCTCTGTTTTTCATTGCCTGTCCAAACACAGGAAGTTTTTTTGTGCTAGTTCAACAAAAAGCTAAAGATTCGGTCTTGATAAGCGGCTGGATTTCAGATAAGTCGCTGCTCCACAAACTGACTAATTTGGTTTTGTTAACAGTTTTTGTATGTAAATTCTTCCATGGACAGATCAGCATACTAAAATTATTCTGACAGTGTTTCACACACTGCTATTTACCGGCACTGCAAGACTACTGAATCTACAGCGCGAAACAAACAGTGCGCCCAGATTATAGAATGAATAGGCCTAACTCTTTTAATGATCCGGTCCTTTTTTAGTGAAACAGACGCAACATGACCAGTGAAGTTTGGTTTCACAATGAATGACTTTTGTGAGCCGTTTCTTTTTAGTGAATCAAATACATGCTGTGCAACCAGTATACACTGATTCCTGAACAAATGACTCTTATGGGCAGGATCTTTTGAGTGAATCAAATACACAGGGCAACAATGACTGACTCTTATGAGTCTCTTCTTTTTAGTGAATCAGACACATACAGCTCAACAAGTGTAGTCCAATTAGAGAATGAATGACTCTTATGAGCTGGTTCTTTTTAGTGAATCAACTATATAGCTTACAACTTACTGTAAATTATTGTGACTGATTTATTGGTACTTTGTAGTACCTGTAAAACACATTGAAAAGTCATTTAAAAGTCTGTAAAAACACACAAATAGTTGTACATATAATGTCATCATTTGGTAACGGAATTGCATATCTTTTTTTCCCCCTAAAATGTATTCCTTTCATGTACTAAAAGAATTGTTAATGGAATCATTAATGAACCAGAACGGTTCAACTCTTTACTATCCCTAATCACAAGGAAAATGCGTATTTCCCGGTGCCAGCTTCAAGCTTTAGATGATGTGTGCTACTTTCAAGGCCTGATTTCCGAACGTTTAACCCAAACTGAGCACCTGACAGAAAGCGCCAAGAAAATGTAGGTCATTCATCAGGGCTAGAAGCTTCAAAGATACAGAGAAATCACAGCAGCAGGTGAACATCTCCTTAGATGGTGAGAAAGTGTTGTCTAAAACCTCACCGGCAGCACAGGGATCATGACATGCTCACAGAGCTGTGAAATAGAGTCGAGGAAAACGGAGGAAACGTCAAGCACTGACAAGAAGAGCATCTTATATCCACTGAGTCCTTCTCTGAGGGTTTGTTGAAGGTCCGTTAAACCAGATGATGCTCAGTTATCAGCTATGGCAGAGAGGGGAAACTGTCAGTGGAAGAGCATGTCCGTTAATGAAAGATTATTTTAATAGGATTATGCTACATGTAGCACTGAAGTCCTGCTGTTAGAGCCCCCTGGTGGACGGTTTGCATATCACATCTTTCCCATGCCCTCCTTTTCTGTATTTATTTTGCAAATCATTCCACAGTTTTGACCGGTATTATTTACTGTTTCTATCATCCTTTTATATAGCTTTTTTTTTTTTTTTTTACTGTTACATTGTGTGCCTCTCAGTCTCTTGCGGATTTTCTCTCAACAGCAGACAGATGGAGAACCTCACAACAAACTGAGCTAAAGATATTTTCATCAATTTATGACTCACAGGGCATGTGTGTGAGCAGGTGTGGGTGTGTGTATTCTTTTGAAACCTCATTGTTGGTTACAGCAGTCAGCAGAGTCCTCTGATCTGCCGAGCTTGGATTTTAAACAAAATCTGTTGAAATCATTAGCTAGGCTTTAAGTATGTACAGATGCTGAGTGTGTGTCATCTAGAATGTGTTTAGCAATACATAAAATATAAATAATACATTGATACAAGTATGATGCGTGATATTTATCTGATCAACGTCCTGTCAGAAATTGTTGATCTTTACATACAGTTCCAATGTTTATGCTCACCAAAGCTGCATTTATTTGATCAAAAATACATTAAAAAATGTTAAAATTGTGAAATATTATTGCAGTTCATTTCTATTTTAATATATTTTAAAATGGAGTTTAATCCTGGGATGGCCAAAGCTGAATTTTCAGCATCATTATTCCAGTCTTCAGTGTCACATGATCATTCAGGTATCATTCTAATATGCTGATTTGTGCTCCAGAAACATTAAATATTATTATTAATGTTGAAAACAGTTGTGCTGCTTCATTCTTTTTGTGGAAACACTGTTACAACTTTTATCAGAATTATTTGATGAGTAGAGGGGAAAAAAGTGAAATAGTAAAAAAAAAAAAACCTTATTGTCACTTTTGATCAATTAATGATTCCTTGCTGAATATTTAAAAAAAAAAAAAAAAAACTTTTGAACAGTTGTGTATTCCCATCATCATGCTTTATTTCAACTTAATTTGAATTCAGAACTCATTACTCAGCTCATGTGTGCCATCTACTCAGGTGATATCTGTAAGACGTCCCTTTATTCTTTCACAGTTTACTTAAGTTTGTTGTTAACAGATTAACTCATTCATGAAGTGTTTCGACTTGCTAAACTGATCATAGATAACGATAGTCTAACTTCAGTAGTTGTGTCTGTCTGTGTCTCTCTCAGAAAGCGTACTGTGGCCACTGCAGCGAGAGGATATGGGGACTGGGGCGTCAGGGCTACAAGTGTATCAACTGCAAGCTTCTGGTCCATAAACGCTGTCACAAGCTCGTCTCACTGACCTGTCAAAGGCATATGGTGAGTCTAAAAAAGATTCATAATCTGTCTATTGTCACCGAGAGTCTTAATTCAAATGAAGTCAGCCTTGAAAGCATAAAGAAGTGAAAAATTTGACTTGCAAAATGTAAAAATAATTGTTCTTGCATTTGTCATTTCATTCAAATAAGCACATCCTCTGCTGTTGAGAAGCTCATTACTGTTTCATTGTAATGTTTTATTGACCTTTTGAAAGAGTTTGCCTCTCTTCTCACTTCTCAAGAGGGTTTTTGGATTTTTAAACAGTGTTTCAAGATAGCCCTTGTGGAATTTGTTAGATGATAACACTGTCTTGTCAGTATTGAATTGACCTGATTCTGTGCTTAGACAGAATGTCGAAATCATAGACTGAAAAACTGTAACATTAAACATCTTCACAACACCATGATTTCCTACATCAGATGTTTTTCGAACAGATCCCAAAACCGATGAGCTTTACAGTCTGAATTTATCCTCATTTTGTGAAGACATTGCCTTTCGCCTGTCTCCTTTCATTATAGTTATTTTTCTCTCTCTATCTTTCTCTCAAATGTTTGTCATCATTTTGTTGTTACACATTTATGGTCTCGAGTTTTGACTGAGAATACTTTGCAATAACTAAAATCTATCTATCTATCTATCTATCTATCTATCTATCTATCTATCTATCTATCTATCTATCTTTCTATCTATCTATCTATCTAACTGGTAAAAATGTCCTTTGTTATACAATTGGAAATATTGCTATATTATTATTGTTATATAATTATATATTATATTAATATATCAATAATATGTTAATAATAATAATAATTGTCTGCTTGATATCTTTTCTTTTTGTGGTCAAGAAAGTTTGAAAAGTTTTGACATTTTGTGAAACAGTATTCAGTGGGAAATAATGTTGAACATGGAATAATTTTATTCATTGTATTTTAATTGGATTGTGTAGAGCAAACTGTGATATTGTTGTTTAACATATTTTTTTGTTATGTCAACAGATAAGAAAATTCATTTCAGAGGTAGAGAAAGTAATTCAATTTTGAGAAAAGATAATGAAAATATTTATACATCTCTTGCACAGGGGACCTGTATTAAGAAAGTAAATAGGTTTTGATTTTATGTTGGGATAAGTGACATACTGATTTGGAGCCTCAAAGAGGAGAGGGAAAAAAGACATTAGAAAAATACCTTGCCTGTATCATCTGTTTTTTCTCTGCAGGATCCAGTCATGCCATCACAGGAGCCGTTGGTAGATGATGATAAAAGTGGAGAGGAAGTGGAGCTCCCCCCTGAGGACCCTGAAGAAACAGACGCAAGTAGGTCTCCATCTCCACTGTGTGCATGTGTAAATGCTGTTTTTGTGTGGGTATTGGGGTCATTCTGTCCTCTATCTGTCAGAGGGCACTGCTGACTGTGGTAGGATACTGTAGTACATCAGGTGTGAGTAATGTCACATTGACCCAGTTGAGAGAGAGAGAGAGAGAGAGAGAGAGAGAGAGAGTGAGAGAGAGAGAGAGAAACATGCTCATCCCTCTGAGACAGTCCTGAGTCGAGTCTGTGGGTCCCTCTGCTGGAATCTTTAGCATTACACATTAAAAATTTTGGCCTTGGTGATTTGTGAAAGGAAATTGTTCTTTTGAATTTGATTAATTTAAAGTGCACCTATTATGCTATTTTAAAGGTTCCTAATTTTGTGTTGGAGGTCTTCTACAATAGGTTTACAATTTAAAAAAAAAACTTTAAAAAAATTAGCTTTGTCTCAAAATATACATTGCACATCACCTCATTTCTCTCAGAGTATGACAATGGTAAGTTCGAAGCTTCAGTCTCTCTACACCCCTCCTTTCTGAGAGCCTACTCTGCTCTGATTGGTCAGATGGCCCAGCCTTTTATGATTGGTCTACCTCTTACACGAACACGAAACCAAACTCTTCCAGGCTTCAGCTACATCAACAGTGTTTGAGGGCGGGTCAAAGCACACCTCATTCGCATGCAGCCAATGAAGACCATAGGCTGGTGTTATACAAATTTGTTACATTGTTACGTAGGTATATAACAGGAAGTAAAACAGGATATGCCGAAGACCCGTTTCACCAGTTCAGAATTGATTCTTTCTTTTAGGAGACAATAACTTTATCTGTTGTGCACTTTGACCTTTAAAACTTTGCAGACATTGTACATTCACAAGCAGCTACTATATTACACACTACATGAGAGGTAATATTTTTAAAAAAAAAGCATAATGGGGCACTTTAAACTAATTTCAAAACTTTTGGAAGTGATTAAACTGTACGGAGGAACTTTAGGGGTTAAACTGTGAGGTAGGTTTAGAACAAAAATCAAAGTTTGATTTATTTAAAACGTACAATGTATTTTAGTGTAAAATGTTTTTTGAGAACTTTTCTGAGTGATGAATCAAACTAATCCCATTGTTTTTACAAAAACAAAACAACCTGTACATGTTACAGTATAAAACTGTAATAAACAAACAAGAAAATTGCAATTTAAACTGGCAAATCCAACAATGCACACTGCTACTAAAATCTATCTTGTACCTTTAACACACACTGACAACCACCATAATAATGAAGGTGGTAAAAGAGAAAGCCTTTCCTCACGCTGAATTAGTATATAAACTCATTCACCATCATGGTAACACGCATGACACTAAAATAATGCAATAAACATTCATTAAACAACAGAAGATGTAACTTAAAACTCAAATGTGCAAAAATGATTAACACCACAGAACAAAAATTCTAAGGACAAGAAAATAACAAGAAAGACTCTTTCTCTGTCTCTCAGTTCCAGTCCCTTTCTTAGCACACAACCGGAAAGTGGAGAAAGCTGAAGACGACACAGAGGTAAGACGCAGCTCATAACTGATTATCCCGACTTTCCACGAGGTCTCATTCACTGATAATCATATACAAATGCTCTTACTCACATTCTTCACATCTATATAGTTTGTACTGTGTGTAACATGAAACATGAAACCTCACTGTAATTCTGCAGCATTTTCGAGTTTGTCCAAGAGAAATGTTATAACAGTTTGGACAAAAGGTTTCCGCTGTGTGTGCACACAGGATCTGAAGGCGGTGGTGGACGGGATCGAGGGGATTCAGATCTCTCAGTGTCTCGGCCTGGGGGACTTTGACATGATCCGGGTCATCGGGAGGGGCAGTTACGCTAAAGTGTTGCTGGTCCGACTCAAGAAGAACGAACAGATTTACGCCATGAAGGTGGTGAAGAAAGAGCTGGTCCATGATGATGAGGTAACAGCCTGTGTTGTCATGCTGAGACTTCTTCAGTTGTATCATGGTGTCTCAGTGTCTTTGCTGCACCTCACAGATGTGCTGGGAAAATGCAGGAAGTTTATTAATTGTTTGGACGTGTGATTGTTGTGTAATTGACACCAGTAGGTGGTGCTGTGGGATTGTTCTCATTTTATATTTCGTAGCAGTTTATCTTCAGGGGTTTTCAGAAGTGAATTCATGCTAAAGATAAAGGCACTTTACTTTGTTTATCAGACTGTTTGCCTGCCCATTTATATATTTTCACATTTTCCTTGTGTCTGCATAATATTTTTAGGAGCCAAATGAAGCACATAAATGAGCATGGCATTAAAATAATTAAATAAAAACAATAAAATAAAATATAAAATAGAAACTTCTGCAAATAATAAGATAAAAAAATTAAAAATTACTATTTTGGAACAATAGCTAATTGATATAATAGTCATAAGAGTTAGATTGCTCACTTTGACACAACATCATTTTATGCGTCATTCTGTTTTAAAAGCAGCCGGGTTACGCCCACATTAAATTTTCAGAGAAAAGATATGGATTTTTTTCTTGGTAATAATTTCACCTGTAAAAATGTCAGTATTTCTATCATAGGCTATTCAACTGTTTATAGTTTTTATTGTAATGTAGTAAGAAATTTAATTGAATTTATTTATTTACACTCGTTCAAAAGTTTGGGGTCAGTATGATTTTTTTAAAGACGTTTTAAAAAAGACTTTCTATTGAATTTTATTGCAGTTTCCACAAAAATAACTCTTTTCAACAGTGACGATAATAAGAAATGCTTCTTAAGCAGCAAATCAGTATATTAGAATGACTTCTGAAGGGTCATGTGACACAGAAGACTGTAGTAATGATGCTGAAAATGTTGTTTTATATCACAGGATTAAATTACATTTTTAAAATGAATTAAAACAGAAAAGAGTTGTTTTAAATTGGAGTTATATTTCACAACATTACTGTTTTGCTGTATATTTGATAAAATAAATGCAGCCATAATGAACATAAGAGACTTCTTTCAAAAACATAAAAAAATCTTATAGACCCCAAAACTTTAAAAATATTAGTGTATTTATTTATTTAATATAGCCTTTAAGTGCAGTGGGATTTGACTTTATTCTAAAAAGCACAATATAACATTGAGAGACTTATTTTCTTGTTTTTGTAAAATCAAAGAGAAACCGAGTTTCTGTGCACTGTAGCATTAGTGATATCTCCTTCTTTCTCTCCCCGTAATGAAACCTGATATGTTTGAACAGGCATCAAATAGAAAGACAAACTGAACTCTACAGCTATTCATCACAATGTAAACTCTGTACAGTCAAAGCTATTGTGTCTTTGTAAACTTGGCTCGCTCAGGAACATAACCCCACATGGCTGTCAGCTAACGCACATGAATGAAGTTCACGAAGAGCAGAGGTCCTTCCAGAATGACAAAGACATGCAGTTGAACTCTGAATATGCACAAACAATGTAATTGCTTCCTGGAAGGCAGGCGTTCCTTCAAGGAATGTGTTCTCCTTATCTTATACTGTACTGGTACATGTGTGTTCTGTGTATGTATGTTGTGCAGTCACACTTATTAAGGCTTAATGAGGCAATTTAATGGTGCACTCAGTTTGGCATTTTGTGCAACAAATTGCAGTTTGACATGATGTACTTGCGCAATAACATACGTGCTATATTGTGAATATAGTCACACAGAGTGTTGTTCAACCCCTTAAACTTTGACTACATTCACAACATGGATCCTTGCTGGTTCTAAATACAAAATTCTTAAAAAGTCTTAAATTCAGTTTAATCATATTTAAGGTCATAAAAAGTCTCAAATGGTATAACAGAAGTCTTACTTATCATTTTAAGAGGTCTGGAGAGGTTTTGGGGACCGAAATACAAGAATCAGATTATTAACTTCCAAAAGGTTATGATGGAATTAAATAAATGTGATCAAAACTGGTTATTCTGGTGCTGCAGAATAATAACCTTTTTATTGTCTTTCTTTAAACACATTATTATCCTATCAGCATAATCCGATTCGTAGGTTTACTATTGATATGTTAGTATATATACTAATTTCAGTGCATAAGTATATATTGAATAAAATGTCTAGAGTATTTTAAACGTGCAGTTACCCTGTTTTGCTAATATTACGTTTTTGATGAATGTTAAGTTAAAGAATCTGGGATATATGATTTATTTTGAGATTGTATGAGTTTATTATGTATGGGAATAATGTATTTATCTTATTTGTGCAGGTCTTAAAAAGATCTTAAAGTCTTACATTTAAAGTCTTTTGTTTCTAAAAGGCGTTACAAAAAATAAAATATTGCAAGTAAACTAAGAATAATAGTTTTTTCTCTATGGATATTGCGCAGTAATATACGTATAATACACTATAGCTATTGTTCAAACATGTTTTGCATCGTAACTGCTACTATTGTGTTTATTTTAGCTTGGCTAGAATGCTGTATTGACCTGTCAGCATCCAGGACTGGAACTATCAGTTTTCTATCTAAAATTACATTTTTCAAATTCTTGTCTGATTATCATATATGCATTTATGCACCTCATATGAATTGAGAGAGAGATTTGTGCATGAATAAACTGCAGACTATTAAAGTTGTTAAAAATTAAAAACGCTAAAAAACTTCGAAAAATGCTGACTAGTCACAGCACTTGAAATACACTTCCCTGTAATACATTCATATTCATTTTAGCTTAAAATCCTGATGATGAACAACATTTATGAATTAATTAAAGCCTATGTTATTTGTTGGTTACAATGAGTATTATAGTTAACATTTCTCATTTTGTTTAGTTTAACTTGATGTATTAAAATAACTCAAACTAAAAGAAAAATAAATAATGATAAAAAAAATTGATAGATATAAAAAACTGATAAAGGCAACATTTACTAAAATAAATCATAGTATGATAATAAAATAATGCATTATACTGGAAACATACTATGTTAGAGGTCAGAGGTCAGTTTTTTTTGACAAGACACTTATTAATGTTCTCAATGGACTGATAGCAGAACGATTGGCTATTCCATTGAGGGGAGAAAGATGGTGAGATAGAGAAAGAAAACAAAGAAAGATGGTGAAATGTAGGAAGAGAGAAAAATAACATCCAATATATACGTATATCATCTGTTTCTCTTCATGTCTTTATGCTGACACTGCTTTCCTGTAATCTGCTTTCCACTCGTCCAGGAAATTAAATTGTTCTGGTTTTGGAAATCAGGCTGTGTGTGTGTGTGTGTGTGTGTGTGTGTGTGTGTGTGTGTGTGTGTGTGTGTGTGTGTGTGTGTGTGTGTGTGTGTGTGTGTGTGTGTGTGTGTGTGTGTGTGTGTGTGTGTGTGTGTGCGTGCGTGCATGCGTGGATAAGTTTATGCTAGTGTTAAGTATAAGGTCAGGGGATAGAAAACATCATGAGCTTCGTTTTAAAAACAGTATTCGCCAATAAAAAACGTCCAGACATGATAGAAAAACAAAGTGTTTGTTTGGGCTGAGATGTCTCATTTCACCCGTAGCCTCTCAAAAGACGTTCATTGTCATTTTTCAACTTTAGTTGTTGAGCAACTGATGCTTTCTGGAGTTCTTTTAGCTGATTACAAGTGTTGCTTAATGTTAAAGTGTTGACAGAACCAAAATACTTGACTTTATCAACACATCACTGAGCCGTGTATTCACACCCAGAGACATTCTCAATACAGATGTTTTGTAACATCCTGTCTGGACGGTTCTGTGAAACGAAAGTGTAATCTTCCTTACTGTACAAAAGATACTGTACAATATATACCTTTGTTGGCTTATCTTTTGATTTATTTACATGTCTGTTTCTCTTTTCTCTGTTGTCTTTCCTTTCTGCACTTTTTAAAGAAGAAGAGAAAGGTGCTTTTCTTCTTTTAAATCTGAGATTTGACTCCCCAAAGTGACAGCATGCAATAGTGCCAAGTGTTTTCCGCTGTTAAACGATCAATAGATGAGTTTTTTTCTCAGAAAACACAGGCTAGTTTTTTTCTTTATCCTGAAATAGTCCCCCAGTAGAGGCGGTGAAACATAATGTCCTCTCCTCTAGTTCTTAGAAAGCAGTGAAACAGATTCCTGTTATGATCATTTGCAGTTCATTATTCAGGATAAGTCAAATGTCTCTCTCTCTCTCTCTCTCTCTCTCTCTCTCTCTCTCTCTCTCTCTCTCTCTCTCTCTCTCTCTCTCTCTCTCTCTCTCTCTCTCTCTCTCTCTCTCTCTCTCTCTCTCTCTCTCTCTCTCTCTCTCTCTCTCTCTCTCTCTCTCTCTCTCTCTCTTTTTTCTTCTGGTGTAGGATATTGATTGGGTCCAGACAGAGAAACACGTGTTTGAACAAGCTTCGACCAATCCATTCTTAGTGGGACTTCACTCTTGCTTTCAGACAGAAAGCCGGTAAGAGGAGAATGTATTTCATTCACTAAAGCTTTTTGTAATAGCACACTTACAATAAGAAATCTTCACCGCAAGAAAAAGTAATAAAATGTGAAACAATAAATCCCAATGGAGGTTTTTGTTAAACTATGGCTACATTCACAAAATCAGCGTTTGAGATTGACAACAGTGTTTTTTTTCACAGATTTGCTATTTAAATTGCACATAAAACTGCAGGTACGAGCGGATCAAATAATGTCTGTATGAACAGGAAACCAGTCAATGGTGATAGCCATGTTTACAGCCTGTAACCATGGCAACAGATAATGATAGTAAATATTGTGTCTTTTCTTCTGAGCTATTTTGGGCATTTTGGTACAATCCTGCTGTCTTCATTCCCTCTGAAATGCAGCCAAACGCTTTTTTTCTTTCTCTTCCACCGAAACACTTAACAGGATTTTTTTTGTAGCTGTTCATCTGCACAATATCACTATTTACTGCTGTTTTTCATAACTTGAAAGGTTGCCAGTACTAACAATAGTGAGAAATTACTTTCTACAACAACAGACAACTAGTTTTGTAACTCGAATGTGGAGAATTTAAGGTCTCTGAGTTATAGGACATGGTTGTCAATCTTCATTCATGACCAAACGTAGTGTGAACGAACAGTATAGCCAGTATATCTCTCACATACAGCACAACTGAAACAAAAACTATAAAGAAATGATGAATGTCTCCTGCTCTCTGTTCAGGCTGTTTCTAGTGATTGAGTATGTGAATGGAGGAGATCTTATGTTCCATATGCAGAGGCAGCGGAAGCTTCCAGAGGAACATGCCAGGTATGTGCAGTTAAAAAAAAAAAAAGATTGTTGATTTGACATTTTCAACTCAGTACAGTAGGCCATTTAGATTAGGCCTTTTTTTATGTGGGATAGGATAGTTGGATGGATGTAGGAGAAAAGGAACAATGAGTTCCAATGAAGTAATTCACTCGATGAAAAATTCTTAACTAGTAGGTTGCTAGCCAAAAAATGAGTTGCAGGTCTGTTCAGCAGCAACTATAAATTAATAAATACAGAAAAATAAAATGCCGCTAACCATATTGCCTAAAGCCCCGTTCACACCAAGGACAATTAAAGATAACAATAAAGATATAGTGCTAAAAATCGTTCTCAATATTAAAGAATAGCAGAACTCACACCACAGCTATAATGATAACGGCACAGAGAAACGATATTGTTGGGATCACTTTCAAAACGTTTTAATCCAGCTGATGAACAATAAAAACCTTGACAGCCAATCAGAGTCATCCTGCTGTAACAAGCCTGAGCATTTAAAGTGACAGACAAGCAAGTGCTTAGAATAAACAGAACGATATCGTCCTCTGGTGTTTTAGTTTAGAAGTTATCGTTTATGGTGTGAACGGGCCTTGATAGTATATAGTTTTGATAGCAAAATAAATGGAGTGTTCAAATGTTTGGGGTCGATTTTTTTTTATGTATTTGAAATGTAATGTAAAAGCGTTTTGAAATTTAATGTTTTAGTCTGTTATTCCTATCAAGGCTGCATTATTTGTTAAAAAATACAGTGAAAATATTTTTGTTTCATATGATTCAAATACAGAAAATGTTTCTTACACAAATAAAAATGCGAACATTTTAGGCTCACGGCATTCACTCTGGCACCATCACAGACGTCAAAAACACGACTCATCTGTGTAGTTTTATTAACTTGAAAGTGTCCGTGCTGATGATTGAACTAAAGCCACGACCTTGGTTTGAATGCAAATCTCATACACTTCTTTTAGGCTATATTACTCTGTTAGATGATGTGAATCCAGTTTCATTGACTGATCTGAGCACTGTTGTAATGCCCCCTTTCACACGTCTGATAAACTGAGATCAAACGCAGGCTAATTATTTGAGTCAAGCGCACCCCGACCGGTCCTATCAATATGCGTCCGGCACAACACACATATGCAAATCAACATGCTAATCATGAGTAATGAGCCTAAATATTCATGAGTTGCTCCTAAAGGTCTCACGGGCCCTTGCTGATCGCTGACATGAAGCAAACGATTCAGAGTGCCAGACGTGAAACCTGATCGGAAATGTCACCGCTAATTTTTTCTTACTTTGAACACCTTCTTTCTTTTTATTTGTTTTTTTTCTAACTTTGGACAGGGTTGAGACAGTTAGACGCACAGCTCCCGCTTGGGAAAATCTAAAAAAACTGTTTATATACATGTTTATCTAATGTTCTGTCAAGTTCACATATATATTGACTTTATATTATATTGACAGTTGCTTTTTCCCTTATATGCGACATTGTGCTGGGTAGCCCACTGTGAAATTTCATTGGTCAACATCCCAATCCACTTAACTGAACACTAAAGTGTAAAACAAAAACATTCCACTGTTTTTTTTTTTGCTAGTATGCAATGCTAATTTCAATAAATTGCTTGTCACTGGACGCTTGTCACATCGCTAATGGTCATAAAGGTAAAGGATGCTAAAGGACAGATTATTATACACATTTATTGTACAGATTATAGTACATCAGCATTGATGAATACTTGATTGGTTGACACATGGTCTCAAATGTATTAATATAAAGCCTTGTACACTACTATTTAAAAGTTTAGGGTCAGTAAGATTTTTTATGTTTTTAAAGAAATTATTACTTTTAATCAGGAAGGACATTAAATTATTAAAACAACATTAATTTAATTTATGAAGAGTTAAAAAATATTTTCATTTTATGAAAACATGAAACAGAATCATACGACACAAACTAAAAATTCACATTACCGTCCAAAGGTATTTTTTGACAATGTATACTTTTATTCAGCAAGGATACATTAAATTGATCAAAAGTGACAGTAAAGACAATTATAATCTTACAAAATATTTCTATTTTAAATAAATGTTATTTTTTTGAACATTAAATTCATTAAAGAAATATATCACAGAATTACCACAAAATATTAAGCAGCCCAACTGTTAATATATTTAACAATAAGAAATGTTTCTTGAGCAGCAAATCAGCGTATTAGAATGATTTCTGAAGAATCATGTGACTAAAAACTAGAGTAATGATGCGGAAAATTCAGCTTTGCATCACAAGAATAAATTAGGTTTCATTTAGCAGACGCTTTTATCCAAAGCGAATTACAAATGAGAACAATAGAAGCAGTGAAACTAACAGTCAGACAACAATATGCAAGTGCTTTGACCCTTCTCAGTTAAATCTAACGCAGTATATGTAATTATTATTTTTTTTAAATAAAAAGTTTTAAATATATATTCAAATAGAAAACAGTTATTTAAAATTGTAATAATATTTCACAATTGTACTGTTTTTACTATATTTTTTATTAAATAATTTCAGTCTTGATAATTAACATTAACGAATCTTACCGACACTTATCTTTTGAACGGTTGTGTGTTAAATGTGGAAATCAACAATTCATCTTTAATTTGTACTCATCTTTATGTTTTAAAATGACGAGTCTTACCAATGACTTATTTTTTCCTGTTTCCTGCAGATTTTATGCTGCTGAAATTTGCATCGCTCTTAATTTTCTGCATGAGAAGGGCATTATTTACCGGGATTTAAAACTGGACAATGTACTATTGGACCAGGATGGCCATATCAAACTTACAGACTATGGCATGTGCAAGGTAGAACCTAATACTAATCACAAATAGAAGTAGCCATAGATGTATCTCTCAATAAATTAAAAAATACTGTTAAAACAGGGTAGAACTCATACCAGATTTTGTTTCAGGAGGGAATCAGACCAGGTGACACCACCAGCACTTTTTGTGGGACGCCCAACTACATCGCCCCAGAGATCCTGAGGGGCGAGGATTACGGTAGGTGTGACTACATGAATCCATACACCCCCTGCTGTCAATACTGCACAATCCTAAGTTACATAGTAAAATGTATATATTTAGTGTTATGTGAATCCTACTGATAAAGATTGAGCTCTTCTTTTTCTATGTCTCAGGGTTTAGTGTAGACTGGTGGGCCCTGGGTGTGCTCATGTTTGAAATGATGGCAGGTCGATCTCCCTTCGACATCATCACTGACAATCCTGACATGAACACAGAGGAATATCTCTTCCAAGGTGACTACTTGTGAATTCAACGTTTAGTTCAATTCAATAGTTCAGTGTAAACCATGTATTACGGAAGTTTTATTTATTCGCCAAAGCCAATTTTTACTTTCATTTGGCGCTTGTCGGGTGTTCATTTTGGACCTACTCACAATTTTTACAGTGATGCAGTGACATATATATAAATCTCTGGTAACACCTTATTTTACTATGTCCTTGTTACACATGTTATATGTAGTTACTATAGTAATAACTATAATTTGTGCATCATTAAATGTAACTAACCCTAAACTAAAACCTAATCCTTACCTAATCCTTAACCCTATTGTAAGTACATGTAGTTAATTATTATTACTCAAATAAGTAACACGGACACCTTAAAATAAAGTGTAACCAAATCTCTTCATCTTTGCCCCCCAAATTATAGATGGTATGTTCAATTCTGGTAGAGTGAAATAGACAAACTTTTGAAGAATTTTATTTTATTTTGTTGGTAACAAACAACCATGGCATTTTGTTGGTATTTTAATCGTCCACTTTAGACATTCTACTAACTATAAGTAACTTAGCAACTAGTCAACTTATTCTACTAACCCAAACTCTAACATTCTACTACTGTCTTCCAATATTCTATTGAGAGTTAGTTGACATGTAGTTGCAAACTCACTTAGTAGAATGTCTAAAGTGGACCATCAAAATAAAGTGTAACCATTTTTTCTACATAAATCATTACTATTGGTCACCCTTTACAAGCAAAGAGAAGTATTAAAAAGAGCTTGTAACTAAACCTGGTAGCTCCATTGGATCCTCAAACTGTTGGTAAAACGTCATAACTCCACCCGCCTCTATCATGGATGAAGAGCCGCACACAGGTTGGACCATCTCTGCTTGTTGCATATATATTTATATATATCTATATATATACAGGGGTTAAAGTGGGGCGGAACGGTCCGGAACTGCGTTCCGGCACCTCAGATAAATTATTAAATAAATAGATTCATTAATCTCAACGAATCTCGCTGGTCCCGAGAATGACTGACTGGCCGACCAACCTCCCTTCCTCCCCGTTGAACGCGAGTGATTATAAATGCGTGAAATGCACTCACGGTGGTTGAGCGTGGTTAAGTTAGTTTAATGTTCGATATTTCGCCGGACATTGTTCAGTCATCAGTCAAAGTTCAGCTTTAGGAGGGGAAGAAATACGGCAGGATAAGGTGACTGAGAGAAAGAGAAAGATTAAGATGACAGAGCAAGTATTGACAAATAATCTAATGCACACTGACATGGTTTTAAAGCTATTTTTTTATCAATTTTCTTAGCCTTCAAAAGTCTTAAATTGCACATATGTAAGTCAGAGAAATCAAAATTTTCTCTCACAAAAAACCCCCCTAACTACCTCACATTTAAATGCACATGGCTGTGGGGGGTAATGAGGGCTGATGTGGCTACAATGCCAGGGCTCAATTTTTGGCCCAGTGTTCAGCAATTTTAACATAGTATCATCATCATATCAGTGTTGATGGACCAAAATAAAACCATTAAAATATCAAGTAAATAAGTATTGTGATATGTGGTGCCACAGTGACACTCTTGTCCCAAAAAGTATTGCTATACCACGATACTCAATATGTTGTCCCACGGTAAGTCATTTTCCCTATTGCACCTACACAAAATTTGAGGGTTCCCACACCTACCATATCCCACTTTAACCACTGTATATATATATATATATATATATATATATATATATATATATATATATAAAGGCTAATTTTTTATGTATTTGAAGAGTGTAGAAGATGTCTTAGTCATCGATAGATGCATTTGTCATCGAGTCATGTCCAATACAGTCTTAAATAGTCTGTAAGTAGCACTTAATAACACGAGATTTTGCTGAGTGCCCACATAGCTACAGAAAATTGTATAACGTGTACGTTGATGAAAACACAATGCGATGTACTTGCTGCCTCAGATGCGGCCGTTCTAATGACGATAAAAACACATTATGTCCGAAATTTCCTAAAATTCGCTGGTCCATTTCAGCTTTATTTTGGTGAAATTTTAAAAATATAATTACAGATGCAAGTGTCTGACCTTATATAAAGCCAAATATAAAAAAAGACAGTGTTTTTTTCCATTTCCTTGAAAGTAGTGTTTTTGCAAACATACAGTTTCTGCCCGACAGCAATGATATGTTCATATGTATTGCTGAGCCCTTCACGGCATGTGTGCCATTCCTTAATGAGACATTCTTTCATCCCCCCTTTCCTTGCCTCCCTTCCATCTCCAGAGCAGAGAGTGTGTGGTCATCTGCTTCCCTGTCTGTTCTCTGGTGCTCCAGCCGTGAGGGCAGCGTGCTCCTGGATCACTCTCGTTCATACAGACACACACAACATGAACCTGGATCTCTCTCCACAACCGGAACTCCGTTCCCCCAATCCAAACCTCAGTTCGTCCATATGCTGCAGCGTCGTCCCGGTCCAACCTCCCCCCGGCCCTACACGGCGCTCCGCCGCCCACCCAGGAGCAGGGCAGATGCTGCCACCGCCGAGCCAACACTTTAGCCGCTTTCGGGCCGCCGTCCAAACCGCGTCACAGCAGCAGGGCAGAGCCCCTGCAAGACCTAAATCCCTTTAGCTTTTCATTTGGAAAAGAAAACAAACAGGGGATGTGGCATTCGGAGAGGGGAAAGATAAACGCTCGTCTGCACTCAATCTTTGAGAGAGAGATGAAATTTAACAGGCTTTACTTCTGGACGCTTGCCCAAGATACGCAACTGTAAAAGAAATCCAAAAATGCTGGGATGAGACTTATTAAAAAGACATTTTTTGTTTTTTTACTTTTTGTGTGGTGTTTTAAATCCACTTAACACCGCGACAGAATTTTATGAATTTACAGAAATAAACATGGAGCGGGGAGGAATCTTTTGAGTCTTTGATTGAATATCGAAGGGCTTATTCAGGCGTCTGTAGTGTGTGGGTGTATGAGCGAGAGATTTTGTGTGTGTGTGGGTTAAAGCCTGTCTCTCTCTGACACTGCCGCACAACACGACGGGCATACTCTGCAAGAATGACTCATACTCTTTTATCTTCTGTCTTTCTTTTTCCCCTCTCTCTTTCAGTAATTTTGGAGAAGCCGATACGGATTCCCAGGTCATTGTCTGTTAAGGCTGCGAGTGTGCTGAAAGGTTTTCTGAACAAGGTGAGAACAGAATGTACTTGGTATGTGAACAAACACTGCAGAGTGCAATACAGCTGTCACGTTTTTTGCAAAACACAAGGAGATAAGAAAAAGAGGTTATACAGAACAAAAATCATTAAAAATAATATAAAATGATTATTAGTGCTATTGAATAAACTAGTAGTGCATGTGGCAACACCAAGTAACTTGAATGTACGGTAAGGTGCTGTGATCAAAGTATTCTGTAAAAACATTTAAACATTTCATGAACTCCAAGGTCATACTTCTATCGAAGAAACATATTGTAAGTCAACTTCATAAAAAAAAGTTTACATACTGAAAACTGAATTAATTGACATTATTAAAATCAAAAGTTGTATTTGTTAACATTAGTTAATGCACCATGAAGTAACATGAACAAACAATAAACAACTGTATTTGTATTAACTAACATTAACAAAGATGAACAAATACAGTAACAAATGTATTGCTCATGGTTAGTTCTTGTTAGTTAATACATTAACTGATGTTACCAAATGATACCTTATTGTAAAGTGTTAGACTGTATGTGTATGTAGGTATGTATACTATATTTTTATTATTATAATGAAAATATATATTATATATTTGTATTATATTTGAATATTATTATATATTATAAATAATTTATTTTAAAGACTACAAAAGACAGTACTGGTATTGGCCAGACTGATTCAATTACATCTTACAAAAATCTTTACGTAATGAGTAGTTTCTTCTTTTTCTGCTGAAAACTTGATCACTATTACGCTCCATTACACAAGAAAAATAGATGAGAAACAAACAGGCTCTTAGGGAACAAAAAGCCATAATTCATGAACATTGCACACTGAGGTTTATAAATGAGGGTCTTAACTCTACACAAACGTGCACACAGTTTGCCCCTTGATTGAACAAATATATGTGCTATAATTAGGAGGGTCATCATACTCCAGATGAAACTGATCTCTTGAGGGTGCGCACACTTCTTTTCGTTTGCCTGTGTGCGTGTCTGTTGATTAAATCTATGAATAATGAAGCGTTTTCCTTTAATCGTCAAGACAAATTGCGTTTATTGAAGCTCTGGGGTTCCTCAAACTCAACAGCAGCCTGTAATCAGTGTTATCAGCCCTCTTAGCCACTGCCTGATTCATTGGGATTAAATGAGCCTAGATCTGTGCAGCGAGTTGCTCCAAGACCCCTGAATCCTCATCTAAAACCTCAGAACACAAGATAACGTATGCACTAGTGAATGTGTTTTGGGTTAAACTCCAGTCTTCTGAAATAAAGAGGACATGAAATTAGGTTTCATGTTTTTGAAGTTCTCTACACCAGATCTGGCTTTTGTTAGGTGTGTTATTAATAGGGTGTGTGTTCTGTTCAGGACCCCAAAGAGAGGCTGGGATGCCAAGTTCAGACCGGATTCACAGACATCAAGGCTCATACGTTCTTCAGAAGCATAGACTGGGACCAGGTAGGCTTTTTGTCACTTTTTAATATAAGGAGACTGCTTAAGAACTAATAGTAGTTTCTTGCCTGGCTCTGATAGCTTTAGTCTCCCCCCCCCCCCCCCCCCCCCCCCCCCCGCTTAAAATTAGTGTCAACAAACGTAGTGTAAATTTTTTTCATGGCATGAACGTTTTTAAGGGTTGTTTGGTATTTCCTTTCAAGTAGTGTGTTATAGAGTTGTTTGTGAATGTAAAAGGTCCGAAACATTTTAAAGATAAAATTGTGCGATAAATCGAGTTTTTGTCTCCCAAAAGAACGCACCGATTCTGAACTGCCTGAAACGAGTCATCAATAATTCCAATAAATCAAAACATTTCTTCTATGTAGGTTCGTAACAAATTTGCACAATGCCAGCCTATTGTCAGCCTGTGAACAACGTTTACTTTGGCCCACTGTAAAACACTGCAGTTGCAGTGTTTTAAACACAAATCCACTTGCATGCATTTCCAAAGGATGAGGACTCGGGCTCGATAGGGAATTGGACTGACGCCATCATTACTGTTCGTATCACTGTGTATACAAGTGCTGAGGAAGCGTCCGGAGCTGAAATTCAGAAATGGACATTTTGTTTCCTGGCACGTGCTGTAATCGGTAGATCAATCACAACAGACTGGGCCATCTGACCAATCAGAGCAGTTTTAGATAAATCAGACTGTTTAGAGAATTGCAATAATGCTGCAATGTATGTTATGAGAAAATTTGGATGCATTCAAATCTATTGCAGGAGACCTCCAAAACAAAATTAGGAACCTTTAATATAACATATATGGGGCACTTTTAAAATAAAAGTTGCTATGGGAGTTATCGAAGAGGTCTAGTTTAAAGTACTGACCAAAACCCAGGTCTGAATCAGCTTTAACAACAGTAGACAAAACTACTATTTGAGACTGTTTAAGCAAGGTTTATAGCAGTTGTTTATGAACTACAGTTTTGGAAAAGAGGATGTAGTTTGTGGTCATTGATAGGTGGGTGTTATCCTCCGTACAAGCAGCAGAAATGAAAGAGAATATCAAATGAGATTCAGCCTTTGCTGAAGCGGCATAAGGTTTAAGGGGGGGATGTTAATTGGTCTGGTATAAATGATGCACACAATGCTGAAACATGAAAGTCAGTGAGAGAGCATACAATATTCAGGAATTGCAGAGTGTGTGTGTGTGTGTGTGTGTGTGTGTGTGTGTGTGTGTGTGTGTGTGTGTGTGTGTGTGTGTGTGTGTGTGTGTGTGTGTGTGTGTGTGTGTGTGTGTGTGTGTGTGTGTAATGAATTAGTATATGTAAGAGGAAGACTTTGGGTGCAATACAGAGAGATTTTATGATATCAAAATAGACCCTATTTGCTTTCTAAATCCATGTGCATGTTGTTCTAAAGAAGAAGAAGAAAAAGCTTCTAATATATATTTGTAATATAACCACCTGGCTCCATTCTGGTCTGTAATGTCTTTTTTCAAGTTCCAGTCAGTGTTCAATGGATAGGGATTTCAAATGTCTTAGATAGCATAAAAGTTAACAAAACAAACATTCATCACTTTATTATAGATTTTAGGTCATTTTAAATCACAAATGTGTCACCAAATCTTTAGTTTTCATCCATGCATTTGCTTCATTTTTATTTATTATTTTATTATCTTCTGGTGAAATGACAAACTTATCTCTGGTGACGTATGCTGGACATCTCTTATAAATTTCTCTGTATAAACCACGTCCCTATTTTACATCAACAACCGATGGATTGAACAAGAGCCCACCCTACATTGCTTTTTAATATTCAATCAATAATTCATCAATAATGCATCACAATGTGGAAGATCTTTGCAGATATGGAAAATCAGCTCAGAGGGTCTGAAAACAGCATGCAGATTCAGTCTGGACCATAAAAACTGCAGAGGAAGCAAATTAGTTCTTTCCCCACTATATCATCTCATACTTGCCTCAGAGACACTGTACTTGTACTGTACATCTACACATAACTGAGTCCTCAGCCAGGCATTCAGCTCTGTCGCCCTATTGTTAGTTGTAATTGCGGTTAGCGTTGGCTGGTCGTGTCCACCGTGTATTTCCTGATGTGCACTCAGAAGTTCGGCAACGTGGAAAGGAAATTATGCGCTCTAGAGTTCTGTCACTAACGCACCATGCTTCAGTTGTTGGGATTTTCTGCCACTTTACCAGCGTGATGGATGAGTTTGGACACAGACTCGCACACACATATAAGCTCTGCTAATAAACGGGGTTGCGCTACACTTGTTGTTAATTGCTCATGAATGAATGAAGACATTGATTTGATGCTCAACTGAAAGCACGTCGCCTGTCTACACTGATATACCCTTTTCAAGTGGATATTGTCGCTGCTGTGCTTCTTTGCAGAGTGGTATTTCTTTCAGTTTGACCTTGCCATTGCAGAAATATTTCTATTCATCTTTCTTTTGATGATTGATCGTACACGTGTGTGTCTGGCGCCTGCCTGTGATGAGTCAGGAGAAACTTGTCTTTCAGCTTTACCAGATGCCATATACATGTGTTTCTTTAACTATGAGTGCATTTCATCTTTTCAAGAAATAAACTTTTTTTAAAACACACATTTATTAAATGTCTTGCAGTTGGATGTACATATATCACAGGACAATGCTGTCATCTATGTAATTTTTTTTGAACCAACGAATGTTGCTTCCACAGCATTTCAAATTGTATAGTATTAAAAAAAAATCCTGTGGTGGAAATAATTTTAAAAAATGGAATGAAATTGCGAATTAATTTGTCTTGTTAAGGCAAATTTCATAGCTAGCATTTTATGCATCTGACATACACACCTTTACCTCTATACCTTTTATTTTTCTTGTATGCTCAACTAACACTATTTATCTAAATTGTATTGGTCACACTTTTTCACACTTCACAAAATATTTTAAAATATTTATTATTAAAGTTAATTTAATAATGTATTATTGAACTAATTGTATTAAATGCATTCTTTGTAGTTTATTTCAAGTTATTTTTAATAAATATAAAAGTTTGAGTTTAACTATTAATGTTACTGGTTTTCAAAATATAATAATTAGGGCCCGAGCACCGATGGTGTGAGGACCCTCTTGGAATTGCTCTGTTTATTATTGTATGATGAATTTTCATGTTTTAGGATTAAATGATTGTAGTAATACTTTTTATTAATTATACGGCCTATAAGATATATAAGGCAAGGCAAGGCAAGGCAAGTTTATTTATATAGCACATTTCATACACAATGGTAATTCAAAGTGCTTTACATAGAAGAAATTAAAATAATCAAAATAATTAAAACAGTTTAGAATAAAAGATAAAATACAGAAATCAGAATAATTAAAACATAAAATAAAATACAGTGCAAACAGTCGGACGAACAGTGGCACAGTGCTCATTCAGTAAATGCACAGTTAAACAGATGTGTTTTGATATAAGTAAAACTACACTTTTTACAGCAAAAGTTCTTTTATTTAGCTACTTTTCAAAGGATGAAGGAGTGTTGTTAATTTTCCAAGAGTTTTAATGTAACCTTCATATATATAAAAAAGTAAAAATGCCTGTCATAGAATAATCAGCCATATTCTAGCTGTTTACGGAGAGAGTTGCGACTATTTTGAAAATGGCAGAGAGGAATAACGTGGAAATATATATATATATAGGAAAAAAGTCATGAAGTGCAGATTAGTGAAATGAGCGAAGCTTCAGTGTTGCTTTAGGGACTGTGATTTAGACAGTGAGATACAGAGGGGGTGAAAGAGACGGTGTGAGGCAGATTGCAAAAGATAGAGTGAGAAAGGCTTGAATGAGGAGAGGGAAATGATTTTAGACAGTGAGAGACAAAGGGGGAGAGGGTGAGAAAAGGAGAGAGAGATGAATGAGAAGAGGGAGTTGGACTGAGACGGTGAGAGACTGAATGAGAAAGCAGGGGGTAGACTGAGCGCTGGTGTAAAAGCTCAGACAGATCCTCTTCACACCGTCTGCAGTGTTGGGCCCTAGAGGAGAGACTCACTCTCTGTGACGCCAGCATGTAAAGACAGATTTAGCAGGGGAGGCTGAACAGGAAGTCCAAATCTGAGAACAAAGAGTTTTGGACCTGGTGCACGTAGAACCTCGAGTGGGGAGAAATTGGTATCTATGAGCTCTCTATTCTTTGTTTTTGCTGAGACCTGTTTGAATTTGACGGCCCATTTGGCAACATAAACAGTATATAAACTGTACAAGGGGTCCAAAAGTGTGTTTGTTTGGAACTTTTTCATCAAAAACAGCTATGTCTGAATGCTTTTTTGTAACCAGATGGTGTACTGTAGTTACAGTCAGGTTTAGA